>NW_027365973.1:0-85782 GCF_046119375.1 Phyllobates terribilis
CAAATTGCCGATCTTTTCTTTGGACTGGTGAGTGTGATAAACGACGTAGCTTGGTCGCTTGGAAGAAGCTTTGCAAACCCTTTGAAGAAGGGGGGCTAAATTTCAAAGAGCTTCTTTCATGGAACAAGGTATTATTGGCTAAATTATTTTGGGAACTATATATGGAGAAGTCTAATCTTTGGACCCGTTGGAGTCGGGTGAATGTTCTTAAGGGCTGTTCGATGTGGAATGTGGTGCCTAATTATTGTAGTACAGCTGAGTGGTGTTGCATGCTTGATATGAGATACGTTCTCCTTTCTTCGGTTAATTCGGATGTTCTAGCCGAACTGCATTCAAGCTCTCGTTAAGAATCTGGGCTCGTCTATGATTCTGTCCGGCCGTCTGGGGTAGTTCAGCAGTGGTGTTCTGTGGTTTGGGACGTGGCGGTCCCACGAAAATGGGCGTTTATTTGTTGGCTTGCAACGCTTGATAGGTTATCGCTTGCTTCCCGTCTTGCTCGATGGGGTTTATCGGATTCTTCTTTATGCAGATTGTGCGGTCGAGATGAGGAGGTACTTTCTCATATTTGGTTCACGTGTGGTGTTACTCGGGCTATTTTGGAGAAGGTGCTTTGTTGGCAACATATTGGGTGTCGGTTTGATTCTCTCGATACATGGTGGGAGTGGTTTGGTGCGACTTCTTCACGGTTGAATAATATTTTTAGATGTAAGCTTATGGCATTCACGGGTGTAATCTACTATGTTTGGAGAATGCGTAATGAGCATATTTTTCGGGGTTCAGGTATTTGTGTAACTACATGTGCTAATGAGATTATTTATAGATGTCGTGATAGGATTATGGCATTAGGGAAATATAAGTCGAGGCGTAGACGTGCACTTGTCCGGGGACTTGTTAGTCCGATGTAAAGTGGTGTTTTCTTGTAATTAACCTTTCGGGGTGTGGTTTTGGACCACTTGTTAGTATATAATTACTTATCGCTTGGCGGAAAAAAAAACACATGTATAAATATTATCCTATATCAAAACTCAATGAAATTTTCGACCATCGGATGTGCATAAAAAGCCATATTACAAATTGAGATTTTCAATCTCCCACACCGGAAACTTAATGAAGTTTCCTTCCCTTTGAGATATATAAAAAGAGATCACAAGACCATTAGTAAAATGGTTTTTTATGTTTCTCTTATTATTTAAGTTGAGTTAAAAACAATGGAAGCTCAATAATCAATTTTCGAGTGTAAATTTTTTATTTCTTACATTTTATCGTGATAATTAGATTTTTCGATTTGAATTATGTGAGATTTTTAGTTGCTAACGATCTTTGTTTATTTTTTAAAATTTTTAATGATTTTTTTCTTCCATTTTTGTACCTTATCTCTACTACTATAAAAGTGGCAAGGCTCTTATCTACGGTACATTAAACTTATATTATTATTTTATTTCTTCCGTTCCGTTTTTATCTTCCCGCTTTCCTTTTCCGGTGTCGCATTTTTATATTATTATTTTATTTCCTTCGTCTCTTTTTTTATCTAAATGAAAAGTGGGGAATAAAATAATAATATAAAAACTAATGTTACGGGAAGTGGGCGCTTATCTACAGTAAACATATATACTATTTTATCCCCTCCGTCTGTTTTTTATCTTCCCGCTTTCCTTTTTCGATGTCTCATTTTTATATTATTATTTTACTCCCTCCGTCCCTTTTTTATTTCAATGAAAAGTGGGGAATAAAATAATAATATAAAAACCACTGTTACGGAAAGTAGGCAGATAAAAATGGTATACCGAAAAAGGAAATGGGAAAGATAAAAAAAGTGACGGAGGGAGTAAAATAATAATATAAAAATGTGACACTGGAAAAGGAAAGAGGGAAGATAAAAAAGGGACGGAGAGAATAAAATAATACTCCCTCTGTCCTGAAAAGTTTGAACAATTTGAGCAAAAGTACACAATTTAAGGTGGATTTAATGAGGAGAGAGGTATAGAAATGTGGGGGATTAAATTAATCTCAGCCAATCAAATTACAACATTGAATTTTCTGTAGCCAATGAGAAATCAGTATAATGGTGCCTAGGATAACCAACATGGCATTAAATTGTTCTTACAACTTTACCCCTGTGTACTTATATCATCTTGAACAACCCATATTCCCTCTACCTTAACTGCCATTGTAAGTGAAAAAACAGAGAATATTCAGAGTGAAAACAGAGCATTGGGGGGACTTTTTATGGAGGTATGGCTTCAGCATTTTTAGACTTAAATGAACTGCCAGCAAGTGATGAAGAATACAGTTTATTACAGCATACAACTGGGAGTGGGGACCAACAAACAGAAGCTGTGGCAAACTCATCTGAACAGAATAATGAAGGCAACCATGAAACACAACAATTGCATCATCAACCAAACTCCAGGCTAAACAACAAGCAACGTATGCAGGTATTGAACACTATTCTATCAAAATCTCGGGGGGGGGGGGGAGTTATCACATGGTGCAATAAAGCAAATATCAGAAGAATTAAGGTAATCGACATGATAAAGGTAATCGATCGACATGCAAGAACAGATACAATAAAGGGGAATCCACATTTACAATAAAGGTAATCGATCCGATCTTGAACTCAAATTTGAACTGCAAACACTCAAGATCGGTTTAAATCACCCAAATCAAGCCAAAACACCGATTTCAAGATCAGTACCAATATTGGGGACGAGAAACAGAGCACCGTGAAAGAAGTTCAAAGAAATTAACATAAACAGAGCAAGATTTCTGGGGATATCATCGAACAGAATTCCCAAAGGGTAAGATCGAGATCGGATTCAACCTTCATCTCAGGGTCTAGTTCAATCACCCACAAGCTCCAACAAAAAAGGACCCAAATCAACCACAGCAAAATACAGAACTGGGGACGATTTTAAGGACCCAAATCAAGCATAAAAACCACCCAAATCAAGCGCAGCAAAATACAGTATTGGGGACAATTTTAATCACAAAAATCAAACATAAAACGCAGTTTTCAAGTTCAAGATCGTAATCAAATGCGACCACCGAGAGCCAGATGAAGATCGAGGATGAAGAACAAGATCAAGATCATCGATCAAGGGGAAGATCTGGATCAGAGATCGGAGGCCCAAGAGAAAATTTCGAGCAACACACATAAAAGAGCTAATCCGGGGACGAGAAAGAGGTAGAAGAAAGGATCAGACCAAGATCCATGACAAGAGAGGCGGGGATCAAGCAACGAGAGCGGCGGTGTAGGGACTGAATTAGGGTTTCGGAGGGGGAGAGAGCAGAATAAGAGAGTTATAGAGAGTGAGGGAGTGAAGAGGGAGAGATCAGAATAAGAGAGGTAGGGATAGATTTAGGGTTTCGATGGGGAGGGTTTTTGGGCTGGGTTTGGGTTTGGGTTTGGGTTGGGTTAGGGATTGGGTTTGGGGGGTTAGGGAATGGGTTAGGGTAGGATTAGATTGAATGTGGGCTTTTGGGGTAGGTTTTTGTTTTTTTTTTTTCCAGCCCAATTAATCTATGGGTAAAAGTAACTAGTGTTTCTTTACAAAAAATTTAATTTTAAACCTACAATTAATTTTAATTGGATTTTTCAAATGTAATTAGTGAAGTTAAGTATAGTTCATGAGTATAAATTCTGTTGAAATTTGAAGATGAAATGATTTTGGTGGGAGAAGTAGTTGGAATATTATGGGTAGTTGGGTCCGATTTGATAGTTAGAGAGAGAAATAAATAAAGTGAAAAGTGATGATGAGTATGAATAAAATATGTAGAGAAATAGAGTTATAGGGGTATTAAGGGGAGAAAGAGTATGTACAAAAGAGGAAATTGTTCAAACTCAAGGGGACAACCGAAATGAAAATTGCCCAAACAAAATGGGACGGAGGGAGTAATATAAAGACTATTGTTCATAAGGTTTTCGCGCTCCTTTTTATCTTTCATTCCATCCGTCCCATAATATAGTTCTCATTGTTATTTTGACGCTATTGACTCCCGAAGTTCATTTTCTCTGTTCCTGCTAATGTACAAGGAATAACAGAGTCATGCGGGGTCTTGTTTGATTCGTCTCGATGAGTACTTTAATAATATAATTTTTTTATAATTTACACTAACATACAATGATGGATATTAATGATACAAATCGTGTATCGTCAAATGTATAGAAATAAATGGGAACTATATTATGGGACAGAGTATTAGGAGAGGAGGATTAGTACTGGATAGAGTGAAAGTGCATTGAAAGTTGCAAAAAAATGGTTAAAAAGTAGTTTCTATAAATGAAAAAGTGAGAAGATAAAAATGGGACACCGGAAAAGTAAAGTGGTAAGATAAAAAAAAAGGGACGGAGTGAGTAAAATAATAATACAAAGATAGTAAAGCGGAAAGAACAAAAAGGGACGGAGGGAGTCAAATAATAATATAAAAATTGGACACCGGGAAAGGAAAGTTGAAAGATAAAAAAGGGATAGTGAGAATAAAATAATAATATAGTAATCTTCATTCAATACCCAATTATTACTTTTTCTCTCTATCTCTTTCCTCTATAGTTATTACTCTTCACTTTTCCATTAAAACCCGTGTATTAGGTCAAAAGGAAAAATAACATAAGGATGGAGGGAGTACTTCAATCAATTGGTCCAGCAAATAAGAATCAATTAAGATACAGAGTTTCGGGTTGTAATCTAAACTATTTATTAGACAAAAACAACTTACATTATAAACTACATAATGATTACATTTCTATACAACTATAAAAGCGTGAACAACCTTATGAACAGTAATTTATATTATTATTTTATTCTCTCCGTCCCATTTTTCTCTTTCCACTTTTCTTTTCTGGTATTACATAAAAGTAAAAATGTATTAAAAATTTTAAAAAAAAATTAAAAAGTAGTTTCTATAAATGAGAAGTTAAAAATGGAATACTGGAAAAGGAAAATGAAAAGATAAAAAAGGGAAGGATGGAGTAACATAATAATATAAAAACGGGACACTGGAACATGAAAGTGGAAAGATAAAAAAGGGACGGAGAGCGTAAAATAATAATATAAAAAATGGGACATCGAAACAGGAAAGTGGAAAGATAAAAAAGCGACGGATGGCGTAAAATAATAATATAAAAATGGAACACCGGAACAGGAAAGTGGAAAGATAAAAAAGGGACGGATGAGTAAAATAATAATAAAAAGTTACTAGGAAAGTGGAAAGATAGAAAAGGGACAGAAGAGGTAAAATAATAATATAAAAATGGGATACCGGCAAAAGAAAAGTGTAAAGATATAAAAGGGACGGAAGGAGTAAAATAATAATATAAAAATGGGACACCGGAAAAGGAAAGTGGAAAGATAAAAATGAACGGATGGAGTAAAATAATAATATAAAAGCTGAAAAGCAGTTTCTATAAATGGGAAGATAAAAATAGGACACCGGAAAAGGAAAGTTGAAAGATAAAAAAAGGACGGAGGGAGTAAATAATAATATAAAAATGGGACAGCGAAACAGGAAAGTGAATAGATAAAAAAGGGACGGAGGGAGTAAAATAGTAATATAAATGTTACTGTTCAAACTCTATTATAAACAGTTTATTTCTTCCGTCCTTCCCATAAAAAACTTTTTCCCCTTCAATTACTCTTCTTGTTACATGATCATACTAATTTATTGTTTCTTAAATTCGTATTTGCCCTGCTTAATATGGACAAACATCGGGTTCCATTATTCTTTATAGGTTGTGCAGGTTGCCGGTGTGTGCGAGTGGCGGAGCTCGTGCAGGAGTTCACATTGCCATCAACTCTCTGTTTCCGAGGAAGGTTTGTTTCTAATCTTTCGAAAGTTGTCTTTCATTCTCTTCTTCTTTCCATGTTAATGTTGATTTCTTTTCATGCCTAGCTAGCTACATGTTCAATTACTTAAACCTAGAATAACTCATTAACTATGATATTACATATTAGTTAAATGTATTTTTCAACGTCTATTGTATATATGATTTTGCACTTGGTTAATTTGGAAAGATTACAGTTCTCCTGTCATTAGATGTGTTGAAATTGTGTTTGAACGGATATCTCGGTGAATAAGTTTTCAATTAAGATACATGATTTCAGGTTGTAGTCTAAACTATTTATTAGACAAACACAACTTACATTATAAACTATATAATGATTACAGTTCTCTCTACAATTACAGATAGTTGAGTAATTGTGACTTCCTGGTTATTGAAATTAGGTGATTGCAGGGAAACAACAAGCTAAAAAATTCTATGTGCTACCTCACACTATACAATTCGTACTTAAAAAGTGGTCAACATATCAATCCTCAGAACTATTTAAAAAATAGTTATTTTATCAATCCTTGGAACCAAATACTTCGTTTACGCCAGTTTTAAAACCTTAAATGACATAAGAATTTGACACAAAAAAACCTAAAGTACTCTAATGCAGGGAAGAAGAAGAAGAAGAAAGTTGAAAGAGTTTTTTATGAAGATAGTATACTCAGTTACTCACATTCTTAAAGTATTTCAGGTAATTAACTTTGTTAGTTACCTGTGACGATTAGCGAGACTTCCCTTTTTTGCAGGTCCCCACTCATGTCCAAAATCTTGTATATATGACCTATGTGATAGACAAGACATAAGGTAACTTTGTTAGTTACCTGTGACGATTAGCGAGACATGAGGTAACTTTGTATATATGACCTATGTGATACAAGTTACCCTCTCAAAACTTTGGTAAGCATTTTGAACATTTTTTTATATGCAACAAATCTTGTATATATGACCTATGTGATAGACAAGACATAAGGTAACTTCGTTTCTTTTTTGCAGGTCCCCACTCATGTCCAAAATCTTTTCTCTATTTATGGAGAACAGAGTTATCCACATAGAGATATAAAGGCTCAAGAAAATAAGAGCCTCAAAATGATATTTTCATATTCTCAATACGATCCTTTGTTATACATGTATTGTACCTAGAAATTGTGCTCAACCAAGAGAGCTTATAGCCTTATATAGGTTCTACCATAACGAGTTAAGGAGCTATATATCCAAGTATATATGTCCAAGTGTACACTAAAAACTTAATAAGTTAGTGTTATTAATATCTTATACTGACATTAACTAAATTGTATCTTAACATCCGACTGATATAGTAAACAACACAAGCCCGCGTGCGAAGCACACGGGTAACCCCTAGTGTATTTTAAAAAGTTAGATTGCATATTTATAATTTAGAGAATTTTCGTATAATAATGACTACGAGGATATTTATTGTGAAAATCTAACTCTTAGTACTAAAATTATGAAAAAATATATAATTAATAAGTAGTCTATTATAATTAAAACTATTCACTTAAACAAAAAAAAGTAAAAAAATGTCCATATATACACATGTTCAATTATTCCCCCACATCGAAATTCAATGAAATTTTCAAACATTGGATGTGTATAAAAAATCACGTTACAGGTTGAGATTTTTGAGCCTCCCACATCGGAAACTTAATCAAGTTTTCTTCTCTTTGAGGTGTATAAAAGAATATCACAAGATCTTGGCAGAAATGGGATTTTTGTTTCTCGTATTATGTAAGTTGAACTTAAAACAATAGAACCCAATAATCAATTTTCTAGATTAAATTTTTATTTCTTACGTTTTATCGTGACAATTAGATTTTCCTGAATTGGATGATGTGATATTTTCAGTTACTAACGATCTTTTTTTAATTTTTAATTTTTTTTACGATTTCTTTCTTCTATATTTTCTAGCATATGTACTTCATTAAGTTGGACTGAATATTCAGTAATTGAGAGACTTTTTATATAGTAGTGATTAAGAGAATATTTGTTGTGAAAATCTGACTCTTAGCATTGAAATTATGAAAAGATGTACAATTGATAAGTAGTCTATTATAATTAAATCTATCAAATCTAACAAAAATAAGTTAAAACTATCCATACTAACACATGTGTTAATGCTCTCCCACATCAAAACTCAATGAAGTTTTTTACCATTGATTTGTATAAAAAAACATGTTATAGGTTGAGATTTTGAACCTTCCACATTGAAAACTTAATTAACTTTCCTTCCCTTTGAGGTGTATAAAAGGAGATAATAAGACCTTCAGTAGAAATGGGTTTTTATGTTTCTCTTATTATTATTCAAGTTGAACTAAAATAATAGAATCCCAATAATCAATTTTCTGGTTTAAGACTTTTATTTCTTACATTCTATCATGACAATTAGATTTTCCAAATTGAATTATGTGGGATTTTCAGTTACTAACGATCTTTCCTTAATAATTTTAATTTTCAAATGATTTATTCTTCCTTTTTTCTAGAACATGTAATTCATAAAAGTTTGATTGCATATTCAATAACTCGGAGAATTTTCATATAGTAATGACTACGAGGATATTTTTTGTGAAAATATGACTCTTAGCACTAAAATTATGAAAAATATACAATTAAAAAGTGGTCTAGTATAATTAAAACTACCCACTTTAACCAAAAAAAGAAGTAAAAATTGTCCACATTAACACATGTTCAATTATTCTCCCCCTCGAAACTCAGTGAAATTGTGTACCATTGGATATGTATAAAGAGTCATGTTACGGGTTGAGACTTTTGATCCTATCACATCAGAAACTTAATGAAGTTTCCTTTCACTTTGAGGTACATAAAAGGAGATCACAAGACCCTCGATTAAAATGGGTGTTTATTTTTGTCTTATTATTCAAGTCGAGCTTAAAATAATAGAATCCCAACAATCAATTTTCCAAATTAAAATTTACAGATATTTTGATTCGGTTTTTTCGTATCAGAGTGTATACAGGTATGTGGGTATTTATATCGTGTCCATGTTACACAATCTATAACCTATTCATTTTATAAAAATAATATTCTCATTTCATTCCTATGTTTCGTATAACAATATTTAGATCGATCAAAATTTCTACATGAATAAACCAAAGTTTGTCTCAACTGGCCAAAAAGCTAAGTACGAATATATAAACTACAATATTAACTTATCAGAACATGAGGGTAACAGATGTGTATGCTGCTTAACAATTTACATTAAACACGTACAATTTAAAGAATGTTCAATGTATATATAATCTCGTAAAAAGCCAAAAACCCGTGCGAAGCACGGGTATTAGAAACCTAGTCTTAATCTTAATCTACTATAAAATTGGCATTGTTTGGCATCATTAATACCCTCCCTATTGTTTGGCATAATTAGCCTCTAGAATTTCTATTACTCGGTCCAATTTATTCGGCCCAATTTGGTTAGCCCAGTCCCTCCTCCTTAGCCTATAAATAGAGACATTCTCCATTGTGCAAGAATATCTTCCTCTCTTCCTCTCTTCCTCTCTTCATCTCTTTTGAGAAGTATGCTCTGTAGTTGCCCACATACGGGATCTTCTACATCAGAAACTCGATTTTCTTCTTAGATCTAAATCGATTTGAGAAGTATTCTCTGTAGTTGCCCACATACGTGATCCTCTACATCAGAAACTCGAGTTTCTTCTTAGATCTAAATCGATTTGAGAAATATGCCCTTAAACTCAACTTGGGTTTTGTTTAAATTTCCCCAGCTGCCCTTATTTTCTTTAATCATCCTTTTGGAAATAAGTGTGAAAGAAAACTAAAATCTCTCACATAAAATGAAAATTGCATTAGCCTTCTACTCAATTAGGAAAAATAAATAGTCAAATTAAGTAAATTAAGTTTCGCGTCCCTTTGAATTCCAAGAGTTCACATAATTCACTTCTTATCCTTTATTACTATTAAATAAAAGTCCTTTCTTATTCTGAAACCGCATTGAACCTTTGCTCTTTCTATGGTCTGACCCTTCTTTGCACAAGTCAAAGCATCACCTCCATTGCTCTATAAATAAATAAATGAACACACACATACAGTCCTATAAGAGAGCCCATCACTATGAATCTATACATCATAGCATATCATAATCCTTATAAAGTTGAGTTTTTTAAGCATATTTCTTAACATACCCTTGTTTTCAATATTGATCATTTTTAAAATAAATGCGAAAGAAAAGAGAAAAACTCTCAAATAAAATAGAAGTTGTACTAACCCTCTACTTGATTATGGAAGATAAATAGTCAAATTAATTAAATTTAACTTCACGTCTCTTTGAATTCCAAGACTCCACGTAATTCATTTCATATCCTTTAGTACAATTAAATATTCTCATTCTCAAAACCGCCTTAAACATTTTCTTTTTTTATGTTCCGACCCTTCTTTGCAGAAGTCGAAGCATAACCTCTATCACTGTATAAATACAGAAATGAATGCACGCATGGAGTCCCATAAGAGCGGACATCACCATGAATCTATACATACGAATAAAAAAATTGAGTGGTTTTATGATTGGAAAAAGATGATCAATATTAAAGTGAAGTCAAACTTAATGTCAATTTATTCCTATAAATTTTTATTCTTCTGCATGTTTTGTTCCATCTTTTCTATTACCTTCAATTCTTAATAAGTGTATATAGTTTGTTGTCATTTTACGATGTTAGTTAATATAGTGGATGAAATGGAATTTAAAACTTTTAAAAATAGGCTCAAATAATAACAACGAAAGGTTACATACCTAATAAAAAACAATGTAATGTATAATAATTCATGGAGTATCACACATGGTCACACAAGTTACGTAATAAAAAAGCTTCAACTGCAAGTATGTGCTTGACCGACAATGCATATTGTATGTTAAAGCAACAAATTATTCTATTAATTTCTAAGGAGAATGCCACCTCAATTATGTGTTTTCACCTATACAAAGTTCCAACAACCCAAACACAAGACCATGTGAAGCACACAACTCTTCAATAAAAGTAATTTTCCTTAACAAAAAGAAAGACACAATAACCCGTGCATAGCACGGGCATGCCATCACTAGTCTACTATAAAATTGGCATTGTTTGACATCATTAATACCATCCTTATTGTTTGCCATCATTAACCTCTAGAATTCTTATTACTCGGTCCAATATGTTCGGCCCAATTTGGTTAGCCCAATAGCCCAATCCCTCCTCCTTAGCCTATAAATAGAGACATTCTCCATTGTGCAAGAATATCTTCCTCTCTTCCTCTCTCTTGAGAAGTATGCTCTGTAGTTGCCCACATACGGATCCTCTACATCAGAAACTCGATTTTCTTCTTAGATCTAAATCGATTTGAGACGTATGCTCTACCCACATACGGGATCCTCTACATCAGAAACTCGATTTTCTTCTTAGATCTAAATCGATTTGAGAAGTATGCCCTCAAACTCAATTTGGGTTTTGTTTAAATTTCCCAGTTGCCATTATTTTCTTTAATCATCTTTTTGAGAAATAAGTATGAAAGAAAAACTAAAATCTCTCACATAAAATGAAAATTGCATTAGCCTTCTACTCAATTAGGAAAGATAAATAGTCAAATTAAGTAAATTAAGCTTCGCGTCCCTTTGAATTCCAAGCTTTCACATAATTTACTTCTTATCCTTTATTACTATTAAATAAAGGCTTTTTTGCACGGAACCACCCCTTATGGCCGAATTTGCAAGGAACCACCCCTTATATCGATAATTATTCAAAACCACCCAAATTTCATCATTTTCTTACCGAGAGCCACCCTTGGACGGATTCTGTTAAGTTTTCCATCCAAGACCGTGCAAAGACCAATTTACCCCTGGCAAAATTTTAAATTTACAAAAAAATTAAGGGTTTTTACCCTCAAGAAAAAAAATTTAAAAAATTAAAAAACGAAAAAGAACAGTAAAAAAACTTTTTGTCCTTTCCGACCTTCGTTCTCCTCCTTCTCCAGTTCTCCTTCGTTCTTCTCTTTCTTGTTCATTTGGAAGTCCCCTTCTCCTTCGTTCTCCTCCTTCTCCAGTTCTCCTTCGTTCTTCTCTTTCCTGTTCATTCGGAAGTCCCCTTCTCCTTCGTTCTCCTCCTTCTCCAGTTCTCCTTCGTTCTTCTCTTTCCTGTTCATTCGGAAGTCCCCTTCTCCTTCGTTCTTCTCCTTCTTGTTCATTCCGAGTTCCAAATTCCGAATTCTCCTTCTCCTTCGTTCTTCTCCTTAATGTTCGTTCCGAATTCCGAATTCCCCTTCTCCTTCGTTCTTCTCCTTCTTGTTCGTTCTAATTCCGAACTCCCCTTAGATAGCCTTCTTACTGCAAACAAATTTGGGGTTTTGAAAAAATGAACATAGATAACTATAATAGAATTGAGATGATGAAACTTATTGGACCATACGCAGAAAAAGAGACGAAACCTCAAGTTGAAACAAGTAGGGACTTTCTCTGAGGATTAGGGTTTGACTGTTGAAAGTTCGAATCCGAGAGTCGTAGTCGGAGTTAGAACAAAGAAATTAGCAGAGGCGGACGGAAATTAGCAAAGGCGGACGGAAATTAGCATATCCGAGTTCAGATTTTGGTAAATCAATCCCAATTCGGATTAGCAAATGCTGACTGACAGAGAAATTAGCAAAGGCGGATGGAAACCAGTTCGGATTTTGGTTAATCAAGCTCAAATCCGAGTTAAGGTTCAGGTTGAAGCTACTTGGATCTGAGAAGGAAGACAACAGATAAAAGGAAGAGAAGGAAGGGAAAGAAAGAACGAAATCCCCCCCCCCCCCCCCGAAAAAAAATATTGTTCATTCGATTTTTGTTTCTGTTTTTTTATGTAATATTGGGTGTGAAAAATGATGATAAATCTCATGATATTATGAATATATCATGAGATATTGAAATGAGGGGTAAGAATTCTTGGTTTTTTGGTATTTTTGAAATTCTGTCAGGGGTAAAAGAGTCATTTCCGGGATTTGGATGGAAAACATAACGGATTAGAGAGAGGGGTGGCTCTTGGTAAGAAAATGATGAAATTTGGATGATTCTGAATAATTATCGATATAAGGGATGGTTCCTTGCAAATTCGGCCATATAAGGGGTGGTTGTGTGCAAAAACGCCTTAAATAAAAGTCCTTTCTTATTCTGAAACCGCATTGAACATTTGCTCTTTCTATGTTCCGACCCTTTTTTGCACAATTCAAAGTATCTCCTCCATTGCTCTATAACTAAATAAATGAACACACACATACAGTCCTATAAGAGAGCTCATCACCATGAATCTGTACATCATATCATATCATAATCCTTATAAAGTTGAGATTTTTGAAGCATATTTCTCAACATACCCTTATTTTCATTATTGAAATAAATGCGAAAGAAAAACGAATAACTCTCAAATAAAATAGAAGTTGTATTAACCCTCTACTTGATTATGGAAGATAAATAGTCAAATTAATTAAATTTTACTTCATGTCTCTTTGAATTCCAAGACTCCACGTAATTCATTTCATATCCTTTAGTACAATTAAATATTCTCATTCTCAAAACCGCCTTAAACATTTTCTCTTTTTATGTTCCGACCATTCTTTGCAGAAGTCAAAGCATAACATCTATCACTCTATAAATACAAAAATGAATGCACGGCCATCACCATGAATCTATACATACGAATAAAAAAATTTAGTGGTTTTATGATTGGGAAAAGATGATCAATATCAAAGCGAAGTCAAACTTAATGTCAATTTATTCCTATAAATTTTTATTCTTCTGCATGTTTTCTTCCATCTTTTCTATTACCTTCAATTCTTAATATCTGTATATAGTTTGTTGTCATTTTACGATGTTAGTTAATATAGTGGATGAAATGGAATTTAAAACTTTAAAAAATAGGCTCAAATAATAACAAGGAAAGGTTACATACCTAATCAAAAACAATGTAATATACAATAATCCATGGAGTATCACACATGGTCACACAAGTTCCGTAATAAAAAAAGCTTCAATTGCAAGTATGTGCTTGACCAACAATGCACATTGTATGTTAAAGCAACAAATTATTCTATTAATTTCTAAGGAGAACGCCACCTCAATTATATGTTTTCACCTATACAAAGATCCGACAACCCAAACACAAGCCCATGCAAAGCATACAACTCTTCAATAAAAGTAATTTTCCTTAAAAAAAGAAAGACACAATAGCGCGTGCGTAGCACGAGCATGCCATCACTAGTATATTATAAAGTTAGCATTGCTCAAAAATAATAAATGAGTAATTGATTGTTATTTATTACACACATGGACAATTTCTTACTTTGTCTTTAGGAATCCAACACAAAAATTTATTTTTCAAACACACAAATCCGTATTTTGTTTTTGTTGGACCAAAAAACCATCATACTAGCCCGTTAAACAAACAAATGTACTGGTTCGATTGAGCTCAATAATGAAACTAATCTATTCAGCCCTACCCTGTTTATTGAACTTATTCCTGATTTGTTATTGAACCATAAGAATATTTTATCCTATTATTTATTTTCTCCTTTGTCATTTCATACTCATCCGTAATCAATGGCGGTCAAATTCGTTTTTACTCTTCTTTCATAACTCTTCCACGGAGGTTACGATTCTTTTAATAAATCAGAGGTTTCAAATTCATTTTTTCTCTTCCTTCATAACTCTTCCACGGAGGTTACTATTCTTTTAATAAATCGGAGATTTCTCTTGCCCAATTAATTGTCACGGTTACACTCTCTTAACCTTGTAAAGCTTGTAAAATAAGACAAACCCTCTCCTTTTCCAAAACCAAATGCTCTCCCTCTATAGATTTGATGCGACAACAACAATTAGGGGGGCCAATCATCCCGACGACGGAATCTGGAATAGCAGCGCCTCGCATCGATCTACGACGGAGTTGTGCCTTTCTTTATTTGATCTGTAAATGGCACCAGTAACCAGAGCACGAGGAGGAAGCAGGGAAGGAAAAGGAACACGACGAGGAATAGGAAAACCAGAAACTCTGAAGGAGACGACCACTACCACGGTGGCCGGAGGAGGAAAGCAAAAAGGTGATGAAATCAATTTTGTCGCGTAATCAATTTTATAAACCTCTATTAAAATTATCCTAAATTGTCCTTTCTTTGATTGATTTGTGATGAAGTAATTAAAGTGGGAGGAAGGAAGGTACCAAAAACCGGAAAGGAGACGACCACGGTCGCCGACGGAGATTAAGGTAATCAATTCAATTTCATCGCGCAACCAATTTTATATCAAAATTCTCCTTTTCAGTGTATGTTTCTCTGTGTTTTTCAGATGATGATGTTGATTATAGTATCACATCCCGCTCATCCAGGTAATATGCAGGCATATAATTTTTGTTTGATTTCTTGTGATACTATAATTTTAGCATTGCTCAAAAACACTAAATGACACCACAATAACTACTAATGACTACAAAAAGATCTTATCTTTATGAGGTGGGTTCCGGTGTGAAGTGCCCTTATGGTGTGGAATGTGAAGAATGTTGAGCCGTTAGATTAGAAAATGGAGGGTCGAGATTAAAAGATGGTTTTTTTAATGAATCCACGCGGTGGCATTTTTGTAATTAATGGTGAACTCTTTTTTTTACGTTTTCTGGGTGGCTTTTTTTATCCCCTTAGAACCAAACGATTGCGTGTTATATGTGAACATTAGCGTGTTATATGTGTACCCGAGAAACATCGCACTTCAAGCCATAGAGCACTTCACACCGGATCCTTATTCTATCTTATATCTTTATCTTTTCTTTATATAATGTAAAGTTGGGTTAACCAAAAAAAACTAAATGCGTATTCTTGCATATTCATGACATCCTATACTCCTCATAAATTTAATTGATGAAAAAACTAAATAACCTACTGTACTCCTCATAAATTAATTAATGAATTTCTTCTACTTAGTATTTTCATTTTCATTTTCCTCTCTTTTTTATATTTTTTTCTTTAACCTTTAATCTTACAAAATTCATTTAATTTCAATTAATTAATGAATTTCTTCTATTTGGTATTTCCATTTTCATCTCTCTTTTACATGTTTTTCCTTAACCTTTAATCTTACAAAATTCATTTTTATTGAAAGTTTACTCTTTCAAAATTCATTTTATCGAAAGTTTATACTCTTTCAAAACTATACAATTAATATACGTGAAAAGAGATGCAATATTATTACGAAGAATATAAGATACATCAAAACAATCCAACAACTATGTTATCTATCTAATCATCACATTTAATCAAATCTATAAATCTAATTATCAAATCTAATCTAATCTATAACATTCACATGTGATACAAATAGAGGAAAAAGAGATAAATGACCCGTGCTATGCACGGGCCTACAAGGACTAGTACTCTAGCGTAATTAGCTTTACTACAATATCCATAAAGAAAGGACCCATAAGGAGATAAATTAATTCCAGGTTATACACAAAATGCCCGTTTAATTAATCAAATGAGGCTTTATTGGATTTGGTCCCTCATGTTTAACCGTAAATCAAGTGAAATGTGCAATTTTGAACCCACTTAATTATATCTTCTATTTATTTTGCCACGGACTGAAACAGATTTTTAGTAATAAAAAAATTAGTTCATCCCAATAGATAGAAGTATATCCAATATGTTGAGGTGGATTCCGGTTTGAAGTGTCCTTATGGTGTGAAATGTGAAGAATGTTGAACCATTAGATTAGAAAATGGAGGGCTGAGATTAAAAGATGGTTTTTTAATGAATCCACGTGGTGTATTTTTGTAATTAATGGTGAACTTTTAAAAAAAAATTTTTTTACGTTTTCTGGGTGATTTTTGTATCCCCTTAGAACTGAACGATTGTGTGTTATATGTGAACATTAGCGTGTTATTTGTGTACCCGAGAAACTTCGCACTTCACATCATAAGGGCACTTCACACCGGATCCTTATTCCCAGTTTGTTAGGCATATCTTTTCAAAAGATCTCTCATAAAGTTTGAAATCAAAAAGCTATTTAAATTAAAAATGTGAAACCTAAATATTACACCAAAAATAAAAAATTTCCTTTGGAAGACACTCTCTGATTGTCTTCCAACTACGGAAAGATTAAATAGATACTTTAACCGTGTTCCAAATTACAGTACTCCATGTAATGGACCATTAGAAACAACATCCCACTTCTTTTTCAACTGTCCGAATACCACCCAAATGATTAAGATCATAAAACATCGGTTATGCAAGAAGATTAACTATACTCACGCTAATAATTTTATAAATGATTTTGACTACTTCATGAATAATAATACTAATATAGATATTATATTTTTCGTTTGGTTTGAACTCTGGAGATATCGTAACAAACTAATATTCGATAGATCACATATTCCAAAGAAAAAACCAATTGATATGGCTTTCATTCATTTTCGGCGTTTTTGCACGGAACCACCCCTTATATGACCGAATTTGCATGGAACCACCCTTATATAGATAATTATTCCGAACCATCCAAATTTCACCAAATTCTTACCAGGAGCCACCCCTCCCCCTATTCCGTTAGATTTTCCATCCAAAGTAACGAAAAGACTGACAAAATATTAAATTTACCAATAACCAAGGTTTCTTACCCTTATACCATTATCTCATGATAAAATGAATTTTTCATAATAAAATTTTTCATTAACATTTCATCCAAACTTAGAAAACTAAATATAAAAAAAATAGATAGCTTCAACAATCTTCTTCTCAATGAGCGTTCTTCAAAATCGATCCTTCAACAATGGACCGCCATTCTTCAAAAATCGATCCTTCAACAATCTACAACCATTCTTCATAATTGACTGCTCTTCTTCTTTTTCTTCTTCATCTTCAACTTCTTCAAAAATCCCAAAATCGGGCGGTGCAGAGAACAGTAAATCGACTGCTCTTCTTCTTCTTCTCCAGCTTCAGTTACTTCACAAGATTGCACAAATAACTAGAAATTGAAACCTATCAACCAGCAACATCACATGCAAAACCCACGGTAAACACAATTACAGCCTAGATTAGTCCAAAAAAGTCGAATTTCAAGCCAAACCACCATGAGTAATCAAAATTCACACAGATCAAATTGAAAGGAGACTGAATTGCATAAAGAAGAATCTACTAACCGGGAAACAGAATCAGGAGAGTCATTTGATTCCTTGAACAGGTAAAGCCATTAGAAACGGTTCCCTGTCAAATAAATCCACATAAGAGTGCAGAATTTGGTGTTTAAGAGAGGATGAATAATTGTAAGACTTACAGGTGAGTAGTATCTACTAACCGGGCGGTGCAGAGAACAGCAAATCGACTGCTCTTCTTCTTCTGTGTTGATTTTCCTTCAATTTGACATGCTTTGAACTCCTTATCTTCGCAAGAAACTTGAATTTCCCTTTTTGAGTCTGATTCAAAATCAGGGCGGTGCAGAAGAGGACGAACAATTTGTTGTGAACACGTCAAATTGTTCAAAATCAGAGCGATAATTATTCAAAATCAGAGCGATAATTGTTCAAAATGAGAATTTGACGTGTTCAAAGCCTGTTCACAGAAGAGGACAAACAATCAAAGCGATAATTATTCAAAATCAGGGCGGTGCAGAAACTTGAATTTGACGTGCTTTGAACAGGCTTGCAGAAAAGGACGAACAATTTGCTGTTCAAAATCAGGGTGGTGCAGAGAACATGCTTTTCTTCAAAAATCCAGAAACACTTTGTTGTTGTTCTTCTTCCTCTTTCTTCAAAAATCGACCGCCCTCGTCATTTAACTAAATCGATCGCGAAGCCAGGTGAGGTCGAACTCGGGTGAGGTCAATCGCGAATCCGTTCTTCTTCTCAGCTTCCTCTTTCTTCAATCCGAACTCAGGTGAGGTCGAAACCCTAATTCGATCGCTACTGATTGCAGAGAAGGGAAAGGGATGAGGTTGAAATCTGAACTAAGGTACATCCTCCACCTTCATCTTGAGCTTCGAATTGGGTGGTGCAGAGAAAAGAGAAGGATGTTGCTGTTCCACGTCCATGGTGAAGAATTGAAGAACATGTGGGTTACTGTACACTGGAAGAACAAAAAAATCTTTTAATTAATTGTTAGAATCATGATATTTTTCAATATCTCATGAGAATTTGATAAGGGTAGAAATTTCTTAATTTTTTGGTGATTTTTTAATTCTGTCAAGGGTAAAATTGTCTTTTCGTTACTTTGGATGGAAAATCTAACGGAATAGGGGGAGGGGTGGCTCTTGGTAAGAATTTGATGAAATTTGGGTGGTTTGGAATAATTATCGATATAAGGGGTGGTTCTATGCAAATTCGGCCATATAAGGGGTGGTTCCGTGCAAAAACGCCTTCATTTTCACTCTTGTACAGCTTCTAAAGAATTTCATTCTTCCAAATATAAAACTAATACAACGCAAACCAATGGTACTAATCATTATCCAACTACCCATAAAAAGAGGAAAAACATAAAAAATTGGAAGAAACCCCTAAAGGCTGGTTTAAAGTCAATTTTGATGCTTCCTACTACGTAAATGGCGAATCTTATATTGACAATGTTATTCGTAATAGTAAAGGGGATATTATTAAAATGAGTCACAAAAAAATAAATTGTTCTTCCGCGATTCAAAGTGAGGCATGTGCGGCTATCGAGGGTATTAGACTGGCGAAACTACTTAACTTAAAAAATATAATTTTAGAAGGAGATAATCTAAGTGTAATTAATGCCATTAGAAAGATTTGGCAGGTACCTTGGAAGATTAAAAGCATTATTGAAGAAATGCACACTCAACTCCAATTCTTCACGGAAGTAAAGATTTTTCACTGCTTCAGAGAGCATAACCAGGCAGCGGATTTCATCACATCTAAAGACACTGAAAAGATTGATATAGGATATCTAGAGTATCTTTGTAACATTTGTAACGTACCTGATTCTCATGTCAGGACTGTGTGAGAAAGGTTGCGGTTTCACAACCTTTGTTCCTAAGTTTTCTTTTTTCTTTTGTAAGAATTATCAAGCATGATAATACGGGATTGCCTCCTGGATAAGGAGGAATCCCTTTGTTGTCCTTAATAAAAAAGATATTTAAATTAGGATTTATTCGATATCATTAAATCCTCTTATATATATATACATGGAAAACCTTTCATTTTATTCCTCAAGACTGCAACGCCAAAGATTCATAAGCTCTCAATTTTTTAATTTTTATGAAACTTTGGTTTCTAGTCTTTTGAAGTTTTAGAAAAGTCTCTTCGGTTACCAATAACCACATCAAAGTGATCAAGGTATTGTTATATCAACTATGAATTATATTTTTCTGATCACATAATCAAAAGTAGAGGCGAAAACATAAGCTTTCAGGACTACTAAAAATTCATGGTGGTTACGAAAGTATATAATTTCATCCCGACCACTGATTTAAACGAGTTTTAGATCGTTTTAATTATTCAAATACTGAAACCCAATGATTTTTAATCATATAGTCTCGTTGTAGTGGCGAAACTATATATATTTTCAAGCCATCTACAAATATAACGCGAAGATGAAAGTATATATTTTCAAGTCTAACGTGTACGTTTCTTTGAATGACACAATATGAAGGCAAAAATATATACTTTCAAGTCCTTCATTATATAATGCAACCGGGGCTAACAAAATTTAACCTGTCTCAAAAATAAATGACACTAACTTGTTAAAGAAGATAAAGATTACATATTATATGTGAACCAACTTAATCTGATAACAAGGGACCAAATTACTGGGCAGTGATATTTTTTTGATACAATGCTAACACTGGGATCCCTTCTTAAGGGGAGGCATCCCATGCCATCACTACGGATGACGGTAAAGAATTTAACAAGGAAATGACGGTTTGCAGTCGAGAATGGCACGATCGCTAGGTATCGCAGAATGCTCCATCATTTGTTGAACTCTATCTCCAATTGACTTGATATCCTCCAGATAACAGTCTGCTGATGCTAGAAGATCCGAAGCGTTGTTTGCCTCTCTGTAGCAGTGGTAAATCCCGACACCTGTAAAAGATTGTATAGTTTTCCTGATGTCAGAGACGATGGTAGAAATCTGCCATGGAACGTGCCAAATATTTTTTATTACATTGATTACTGATAGATTATCTCCTTTAAGAATAATATTTGATGGCGAGAAATGTGATGTTTCTTGGATTGTGAGCAACGCTGCAAGTGCTTCACCCCTCAAGATTGTTGTGTATTTGATTGACTTGCGGTTGAGAAACAATACTTTACCGTTGGAGTCTCTGACTATAAATGCGATAAATGCATTTTTGTGTGGGGTTATTGAGGCATCAAAGTTGACTTTAATCCATTATGGAGGGGGTATTTTGCAGGATATATTTTTTCCATTGACGCGTGTCTTAACGGGTTGAGATCGCGTTGAACATTCCAATTTGAAGGCTGATTCCCAACTCATATAGTGGAAGTACACCATATCAGCAGGGACATGAGGAGTGTGTGCATTTATGAAGATTATGTTATTGCGATGTAATCAAATATAATACCATAAAAAGCACATCCGTTCCAATTTTGTATTACTCTTAAGAAAGGCTTGGATGTCATCATGAAGATTTGATGAACGATTGATGGTGTAGACATGTTCTATTCTACACTGAAATTTAGCTATCATTAATTGTGTGAAGGGGAAATCGAAAAACAGATGATATGTGTTCTCCGAAGGAGCACCACACAGGGAACAGGCCGGTGGGACTGTGATCACAGATCGGTTGATTCTGTCAGTTGTTGGCAGACAGTCAGTTAGAGCTTCCCAAATAAAATTTTGAATTTTTGGAAGGATGTGCAGATTCCAAATATTTTCCATTATTAAATTTGAGGAGTGAGGTTGATGTTGAGTAATGAGCTGTATAGCAAACTTTGTGGTAGATAATTTCCAAATTGGTTGATCTTCCGTATCCGAAACAGGTAGGTAGATTTGAAGGACTTTGTCCACAATATGGATATGCAAGATTGTAGCTAGTCGAAATGGATTCAGTTGCTGGTTAGGCAGTATAAAATCACTGACTTTAGACAAGATATCATGTTTGCGAGGGTTAAAAGATTGTTGTATATCTGTATCCGGGACCCAGTTATCTATCCAGAAGTTTATGGATTGACCATTACCAACAATCCACATTGTTCCTTTGCGGAAAGTGTCAAGTAGTTGTAGCAGTCGTAAGAATTGCCAAGATTGATTTTTCTTTTTCCTAAATGTAAACACAGTCGAAGGATCTAAGTATTTATCAATGATTAGACGGACCCACATATTAGTCGGATCAGAAACAATTTTCCACAACAATTTCATTTGGAGAGATGAATTGAGATGGGATGCTTTGTGTAAGCCTAGACCATCCATGAATCTTGGCCTACAAATTATCCCATACTAATAGAGGCAGAGCATTTGAATATGACTTATTCCACAAAATATTTCTAATTAATATCATCTATCTACTTACATATTCTTGTAGACAAAAGGAAACTTTACATTAGGCACTCGTTCATAGGCGATAATTTGATTGAATTACTGGACAGTGATATCATCTGTATGTGCCACGGAATCACTGGTATATCATTTAAACTTTATGAAAAATATTAGAAAAGAGAAGTAAACAGGACCACCACCATAATTACTTACTGTAATTTCAAGAACTTCCCTTGAAGAATTGGAATGCAGTGCGTATGGTATGGTTGGGTTTTATACTCCGTTTGAAATAATTTGTTAGAATGTGGATATAAAATTCAATTTTTATTCTTACTCTATTGCGTTTAAAGAAATGAGGTATCTATAAGTGTTATAATGGGCCAAACACTCTTAAAACTTAGTATATATTTTATACAACATAGTTCAAATTGGCATGATATAATAATTTGGACCAATGCGATAAATTAATTGGTTTGTGAAATTTTATGGTCAAACAACCCTGGCTAGCTCAGACCATTACTATTTTGTTCTTTCATTTTTTTTCGATAAATCAAGCATTGAGGATCGACCTTCACGTCTTGTATTCTTATGCTAATATTTGAAATAGCAGATTCTGTTTTCTAGGTAACCCAAGTTCGAGTTAACCATAATTTGAATAGTATTGTTGTAACCGTATATTCGTGATTCAATTAGCAGTTTTCAAAAATTATTAACATATATTCGAAATCGTAGTTTCTATTTTCAATTTAACCTTAGTTCGAGTTGACCCTAAATGGAATACTATAGTTGTCATCCTAGATTGGTGATTCAATTTGATTTTTTTGGGAATTATTAAGACATATTCATAATCGACTACTATGTTTTTTTAGAATCCTAGTTCGAGCTAACCTTAATTCGTATTATAGTTGTAACTGTATATCCGTGATTCAATTTGTAGTTTTCGGAAATTTTTAACATATAATATAAATCGTAGTTTATGTTTTCCCTAACATGAATACTATTGTTGTAATTGTATATTCGTGATACAATTTGCAATTTTCAGAAATTATTAACACAAATTCGATATCGCATATTCTGTTTTCAAGTTAACTCCAGTTTGTGTTTAATTTTTCATAGAGTGTATCATGAATTCACTTGAATGTATTTGTAAATTTAAATGATATATTTATAATTGTATATGTGTGATTCATTTAATACAAAGAGGAGTACAAATAAATCAAAGTATACAAGAAGTAATACCTTTTGTCAACTACATTATAAACATGTGTCATAGATTATACTGCCTATGTGCTAATTTTAAATAATAAAAAGATATAAATTAGTTTTTAAGAGAAGAGAATAGATGCTGACGCAGGAAGGAGAACCGACTCGGACTA
The DNA here is from genome assembly GCF_046119375.1 of Phyllobates terribilis. Taxonomy (NCBI): domain Eukaryota; kingdom Metazoa; phylum Chordata; class Amphibia; order Anura; family Dendrobatidae; genus Phyllobates; species Phyllobates terribilis. The sequence goes on from NW_027365973.1 coordinate 23,677, forward strand.
CGATCGAGATTTGGACGATGTCACCGATGTGGGGGAGTTTTTGGCTCCACTCTTTTGCGGTCAACGACATTCATCGGCTGTACTCCACTTCCAGCACCGAAACAATCCTCGACGTTTCTGATGCCGGTTTCAGCCACATCAGCAAAGGTGGAGGGCGATGTGTCTTGGACATCGACGACCACGATGACGGTGGAGGGCTAGGAAAATGTCCATGAAGCTTGATATTTTTCCTTTCCATTAAATTATGTTTTTCAACAAGTAGAAGATGTTGGGATTTAGATGCGTATAAGCGGAATTGCAGGAAACGATTTCCTGACATCTAACGAAGGATCTAATGCATAAATCGATTGGATTCAAGTATAGAAGAAATAATACCTCTTAATGCGGGGAATTTCAGGATGAACGAGAAGATCGAGAGCCGCAAATGAAGCTCCTCTAGTTGGTCCACTCCGAGTAGAGAGATCTGGATCGCCTTCTTCTCCGGTTGCTAGAACGAAGAATCAAAGGATTTTCTTTTGAGAGAGAAAACCTTTTGAGCTTTTGTTACGTAGAAAATAATGAACTCATCTCTTTCTCAAAGAAAGGTCAACCATATTTATAATCCCCCAATTAAATATAGATATATTTAATTCTCTAATTAAATATATTTATACATAGATTTACATATAAATTTATACTTATATTAATAATAACTCTTTATCATTAATAAGCTCTAAGTCATGTCTTGTATAACTTTTTATTATATACTTTATATAATCTCTCAAACATTGATCCAATCCATATACTCTTATGGTGTGACCTCGTAGGACCCAATTATAATAGCAATGAATTTTATAACATAAAATTCATAAAGCATAGTTGGCTTCTAGCAAAACACTGTGACTACCTAAAATAATCGGATTATAAATCTTCATTAAATATCCTATTTCATATTTAGTAATTGCACCTTTGATTAAAGGACACAATTCCTTCAATCTCCCACTTGTCCTTAAAACAAGTGTGCAATGTTAAAAGTCCTTTGTCACTTAATGTCTTATTTGACTATATGATGAAACTCATCTTTTCCGCCAAATATGTTTCTTGAACTCTTGAGATCGAACTGTCAGTACAGATGATTATTAATAATCCATCTGAGCATGGCCATGCGTTTTTTCAGTTCTCACTCTTCAAGTGGTCGAGACACCATTTCTCTCCAAATGTATCACGGTATACACAGAATAGGAGGACATATTCAATCTTGTAGAAATATAGCTCCACTCAACTTTTGACAATCCCAATCACTATTTTTATAACTGCCTGTTACGGTGAGCGTTTAGCAGCGTCAAAGATATACCAGCAGCCAAATGAAGACTATATCGTACTCATGTCTAAGGAACTCACTAATCATGAATAATCTTAGAACTCTGTAGTAATGCCCCACAAAATCCTAAGAACGGTCTGCCCAATATGTATCACCATACACATCTATGTAATTGATTAGACATCTTTGTGTCCCTACAACACATTAAACCCGGTGTTGTCAATCAATCTCACAATATGATCTTAAAATAAGTCATTTGTATCCAACTTAATGACTAAGACCACGGACAATTTAATAATTTTCTAATTTCAGTTCACTTAATGGGGCTTCATCCACCAGAACAGTTTTGATGGACCCATTTGGTAACTACAAAATTATTTGGATACTTTATTCAAATCCAAGTAATTTAAATAATAATATGAAAATCATATATATGAATCAAGCATAAGTGTTTGTAATAACAATAAACAAGTTTTATCAAAAAACAAATATTTCAAAACAATTCTCCAATGTGTTTGAGCCCTTTGGCCCGAGTGTGACTCTCATGCTTGGGCCTAGGCATGGGATTGGTTAAAGAATCTGCAATGTTGTCGTCTGTGTGCACTTTGCACATCCTCATATCACCTATATCAACATAGTGTCTGATCATGTGGTACTTCTGTAGGACATGTCTGGATCTAGAACTAGAACTAGGTTCCTTGGCTTGAGCAATGGCGCCATTGTTATCACAATAGACGTCAATAGCTCTAGAAATGCTAGGAACGACACCAAGCTCAGCTATAAACTGTCTAATCCAGACAGCCTCCTTAGCTGCTTCACTAGCAGCAATGTACTCTGCTTCCGTTGTAGAATCTGCTATTGTCCCTTGCTTTGAGCTCTTCCAGCTCATGGCTCCTCCATTCAAAATGAAGACGTACCCTGACTGAGATTCAAAATCATCTCTATCTGTCTGGAAACTCGCATTAGTATAGCCCTTGACGATTAACTCGTCATCACCTCCATACACCAAAACGTCATCCTTAGTCCTTCTTAAGTACTTTAGAATGTTCTTGGCTGCACACCAATGTGCCTCTCCAAGGTTTGATTGGTATCTTCTGCACATACTCAAAGCGTGCGCAACATCTGGGTGAGTACATGTCATAGCATACATGATAGATCATATGGCTGAAGCATAAAGAATCTTACCCATTCTCTCAGTTTCACCAAGTGTTTTAGGACACTGGCTTTTGCTGAGATGTAAACCATGTTGCATAGGAAGAAATCCTTTCTTGGAATTCATCATATTGAATCTAGCAAGGATTTTATCAATATAATTCCTTGACTTAGACCAATAAGTCTCCTAGATCTATCTCTATAGATCTTTATGCCTAATATGTACTATGCCTCTCCTAGATCTTTCATTGAAAAATTCTTCTTAAGCCATTCCTTAACTGTATCCAGCATAGTAATATCATTTCCAATGAGTAATATGTCATCCACATATAGAACTAGGAAGACCACTCTGCTCCCACTAAACTTCTTGTAAACACAGGGCTCTTCTTCGCATCTGATGAAATCAAACTTTTTGACTACTTCATCAAAACGAAGGTTACAACTCCTAGATGCTTGCTTAAATCCAAAGATAGACTTCTTAAGATTGCATACTTTCCTAGTATTCTTAGGATCCTCAAAACCTTCTGGTTGCATCATGTATACATTCTCTTCTAAATTTCCATGTAGAAAAGCGGTTTTGACATCCATTTGCCATATCTCATAGTCATAATAAGCAGCAATAGCTAGGATTATCCTAATTGACCTGATCATTACGACCGGTGAGAGTGTTTCATCATAGTCAATACCATGAACTTGTCTAAATCCTTTGGCAACTAATCTTGCCTTATAAACAGAAACATTTCCATCCTTGTCTGTCTTAATCTTAAAGACCCATTTGCATCCAATGGGTTTCACCCCATCAGGCAAATCTATCAAGTCCCATACTTGATTTTCAGACATGGAGTCCATTTCGGATTTCATGGCTGCAAGCCATTTTTCGGAGCTGGGGTCCGCCATACCTTGTTTATAGGTAGCAGGCTCATCATTCTCTAAGTATAGAATATCAATGTTAGCAGTCGGGACAAAATCCTCATATCGTCTAGGTTGCCTCCTTAGTCTGTCTGATCTCCAAAGTGGTCCTACAGCTTGGAGAGACTTCAGCAGGAGGATTGACCACATCAGTATATGGTACCTCAGTTGCTTCATCTGCTTGAGGAATTACATCTTGAATTTGGATAGTTTCACCTTGAGAAGGTAATATTCCAAAATCAAGTTCCTCTATGTCATCTTCTATGTTCTCTTGCTGTAGAGTTTGTTGCTCAGCTTGAAACTCATCAAGCTGGACATTTCTCCCACTTGAATTCTTGGAAAATAAATCCTTTTCCAAAAAGGCACCACCCCGAGCAACAAACACTTTGTTCTCAATGGAATTCTAGAAATAATAACCCCCCGTTTCCTTGGGGTAACCTATAAAAAAGCATTTGTCTGATTTAGGTGCAAGCTTATCAGATAGTAAACGCTTTACGTAAGCCTCACATCCCCAGACATTCAGAAATGAGAAGCTGGGAGGCTTCCCAAACCATATCTCATGTGGTGTCTTGTCAACTGATCGTGACGGAGTATTGTTTAGTGTGAACGCAGCAGTAGTGAGGGCATAACCCCAAAAGGATGTCGGAAGATCAGCAAAACTCATCATGGATCAGACCATGTCTAACAATGTCCTGTTTCTCCTTTCAGACACACCATTCAGTTGTGGTGTACTTGGTGGAGTGAGTTGTGTTATTATACCATAGCTCCTCAAATGATGGTCGAATTCTTGGCTCAAATATTCACCCCCTCGATCTCATCGAAGTGTCTTTATCTTCTTGCCAGTTTGTGTTTCAACTTTGTCTTGAAATTCTTTGAACTTTTCAAAAGATTCAGATTTATGTTTCATTAGATAGATATACCCATATCTACTAAAGTCATTAGTAAATGCAATGAGTATCGATAGCCTCTCCTAGCTTCTGTGCTCATAGGTCCACAAACATCAGTATGTATGAGAGCCAATAGCTCAGTAGTTCTTTCACTTGTACCAGTGAAAGGTGACCTTGTCATCTTCCCCATTAGGCATGATTCACATGTTTCAAAAGATTCAAAATCAAATGATTTTAGGCGACCAACACATTGGAGTTCTTTCATGCGTTTGATCCTAATGTGGCCCAAGCGACAATGCCATAGGTTGGCTTCACTTATATTATTCGACTTTTGTCTTTTTGTAACAACGTTATCATTCAGATTTGAGCTCCAATATGTATAGTCCAGTACTATTCTCAATGGCATGGGCGTAGAAAATATCATTCTTGTAAATGTCAAAACCATTATCAACAATAATAAGTTCATAACCCTCATGGCGCAAAGCTGAAAATGAAATCAAATTTCTAGAAATTGAAGGAACAAAATAACAATAATTAAGTTCTAAAACTAATCCAGAAGGTAGAGGTAGACTGTAATCTTCGGTTTCAATTGCAGCAACTGCTGCTCCATTTCCGACGCGGAAATCTATCTCTCCTCTCTACAACCGTCTCCTATTTCGCAGTCCCTGCACATTCGAAATAATGTGAGAACCACAACCGGTATCTAATACCCAATAATTGGAGCTATTTGATAAGATTTCAATAACGTATATACCTGAAGAAGATACACCATCCTTCTTATCTTCCAGATATTTGGGGCAATTTCTCTACCAATGCCCCTTAGCCTTACAGTAGAAGCATTCATACTCAGCAGCTACCCTTACTTTTGGTGCGGGTACTTTGGGTTGAGCAACTTTCTTGCCCTTCCCTTGGTATTGATGCTTCTTTTGTGGGCCTTTCTTGAACCCTTTTCCTTTATTGACCATAAGAACATCTTTCTTAGGGCCAACCAAGACATTTTGCTCTGCGGTTTTGAGCATAGCATGCAGCGCATTGAGAGTCTTACCCATGGCTCCCATATGATACATTTTCCTAAAGTTGGCAAACCCATCATGAAGGGAATGCAAGATTATATCTGTTGCCATCTCAATGTTGTATGGATTACCAAGTCTGGCAATCCTGTCAAACAGGCCTATCATGTGAAAAACATGTGGTCCAACTGATTTCCCCTTGTCTAGCTTGCTCTGCAATATAGCCTTGAGGGTCTCATACCTCTCAATCCTCGCTTGCTCTTTAAAAAGATCTCTAAGATTTTTCAATATCGTGTATGCATCCTGATCTTCAAACCTCTGTTGAAGACCAGGCTCCATAGCTGCAAGCATGAGGCAAGTTACACCTCTTGACCTTTCGCAGATGTTCTTGTAATTGGTCTTTTCCTCTTCAGATGAGGTGTCAGACAATTCAGGAATGGGTGTGCTTAAGACATCCTCTTGTTGCTCAGACCTGAGAACAATTCTCAGTTGCCTTTCCCAATCGAGGAAATTGGCGTCGTTCAACCTGTTTTTCTCAACTATTGAGCGTAGTGTGAATATGAGGTTTTCGCTAGACATAGTGACTACAAAACAGAAATTGAAAACATGCAGATAAATTATGCTTGAAATGCAAGAACTTAAAATCATAAAAGGTTATAAAACTAAGTTATTGCACATTCTACTCAATTTTATTTTGTCCCTTGTGAGTAAAATGATTCCAAGATCCTATTTTAGATGAAACTCGAGCGTACTAAGGCACTTCCCCAAGTCTCATGTAAGCAAGGTAAGTAACTCCTTACTAATTATAACTCCTTATAATTCTTGTTTGATGGCCACATCTAATGTTAAGCGCATCCTATGCCTCAAGATCCAAAACAGAGTCTTTTGGTCTCTTGTTGAGTCAAACCATATCAAGGCAGCATCCCCTATTAGACATACCCGCACTAGCCAAATGGTCAAAGAAGGACACCTTGCTAAGGCAAAAACTATCCAACGAATCACAAAGGCCTCGTGGTTATGACATGGAAAGACAATCTCAATATTCTTTTAAGGGACTAAGCATGCAATGATTGTCTATCTATAAGTGAACGAAATGACATAAACAGACAAACAAACATGCAAAACAATAGATTATAAGACATTCACACAATGCAATAATAGAGGTTGGTTCCTAGTATGGCCTCTAAAAGATCTAATCTTCGAAAATCTTGATATCTTGGATCACCATCCTTCAAGCTTCATAGGATCTTTGTCTTCTTGTATTACATAAATTTTGAAAGAAAATAATCTTGCATAAATTTAAATTGCAAAAAATACATAACGATACGCATATTGTGTACAAGAAAAACATAACGATACGCAGATCGTATTTATCTATCCTAATTTTGGCCATACTAGTCACCGCATGCAATAATACCATAATATTAAACATGCATACAATAATAATATTTAAAATAGAAAGTAGTGAGAGATGCTATTTATCCACATAAAAAGCATAAATAATTAATCATATTGAATATTTAGAATTAGAAACAATTTCTCATCATTTCAATTCAATAAAATCTGAATGAAATTAATATCCAATATTAATTATTAATTTGCCAAATAAATAGAATCAAATATTCTAAGGTTATATTTGGTTATGTTAATTCAAAATTAACGAAATAAGATATCTCTATATCTCATAGAATAATTAAATATATATTTATCAAATAAAATTGATTTACATAACCGCTACATGAATGCATGGTTGAATTGATCAAAATCAATACACGAAACGGTCACATAAATATCACGTTGAATTGATCAAATCAATTCACAAAACCGCCATTTAAGTGCATAGTTCAATTGATCAAAATCAATTCATGAAACCGCTACATAAATGTCTCGTTGAATTGATCAAATCAATTTCAAGAAACAGTCACATAAATACGTCGTTGAATTGACCAAAATCAATTCATGAAACCACCATATTAATGGCTCTTTGAATTGATCAAAATCAATTCACGAAACTGCCACATTAAGAGCTTTTTGAATTGATCAAAATCAATTCACGAAACTGCCACATTAATACGTCTTTGAATTGGTCAAAAGCAATTCACGAAAGAATGGCCCATGCAATTGGCGCTCGAAAACGAATGAATGGCAGGAAACGTAATCAAACAATTCCAATTTTGACATTCATTCTAAAAATAAGTAAATCAAAACTGTTTTGACTCTGGGTACAATACGTAATCAAACGATTTTGATTTAGTTTAGCAAATTAATTCATATTTCAGATCCGTTAATGAATCTAAACTGTCATAATATGCATCACAACGTTAAATCCAATTAAATTTATGCAAGAGGCTCTAATACCACTGTAGGGATTTAGATGCGTATAAGCGGAATTGCAGGAAACGATTTCCTGACATATAACGAAGGATCTAATGCATAAACCAATTGGATTCAGGTATAAAAGAAATAATACCTCTTGATGCCTGAATTTCAAGATGAACGAGAAGATCGAGAGCCGCAAATAAAGCTCCTCTAGTTGGTCCACCCCGAGTAGAGAGATGTGGATCGCCTTCTTCTCCGGTTGCTAGAACGAAGAATCAATCATTTTTCTTTTGAGAGAGAAAACCTTTCGAGCTTTTGTTACGTAGAAAATAATGAACTGATCTCTTTCTCAAAGAAAGATCAACCATATTTATAATCCACCAATTAAATATAGATATATTTAATTCTCTAATTAAATATATTTATACATAGATTTAAATATAAATTTATACTTATATTAATAATAACTCTTTATTATTAATAAGCTCTAAGTCATGTCTTGTATAACTTTATATTATATACTTTATATAATCTCTCAAACATTGATCCAATCCATATACTCTTATGGCGTGACCTCGTAGGACCCATTTATAATAGCAATGAATTTTATAACATAAAATCCATAAATCATAGTTGGCTTCTAGCAAAGCACTGTGACTACCTAAAATAATCGGATTATAAATCTTCATTAAATATCCTATTTCATATTTAGTAATTGCACCTTTGATTAAAGGACACAATTCCTTCAGAAGAAATATGGATCAAGGTAGAAAACTTTATATGTTGTGTTCTGGATTGGGATGATAGAGTTTGAAGGGAGAGTTTGATAGAAAGAATATGGTATTAGAGTAATTGGTTTAACAAAATCCCTAAGATTTGGGACGGAAGAAATGATTTGATATTTTTCTATTATCTAGTATTTTTATATATTTAATCTCAGCCTTTTATCTAAATATAATCCAACACTCTATAAAGTACTATCATTTTATGATAAAAGATATTTTACTAGAACCTAAACATATATATATATATACAGAAGCTGTTTCTGGTGCAGACTAATTATCTGTGCGGACTATGCGGACTCATCATAGTCATTGATTTGTTTTGATCAAAAAACACTTTACACGCTTCAGTGCACTACCAAGTGCACTACTCATCACAACTGGGTGCACTTTTCATCATATTGGTGCACTTTCCAGCACATTACAAAGTGCACTACTCGGTGCATACTGGTGCACTTTGCGAGTGAACTACTGGTGCACTCCCAAGTAGTACATTGTTGCACTACTTTATACACTATGTTGCACTTATCAGTAGTGTACTGGTGCACTCCTGAGTGCACTACCAAGTGCACTACCATGTGCGCTACTTGTGCACTCGGGAGTGCACTACCAAGTGCAGTCCACAGTAGTGTACTGGCGCACTTCTAGTAATGGACTGATGCACTATCCAGTAATACACTGGTGCACTATCTTAATCCTCATAGTCATCACGAATAATTAACCATCACCGGATTAACCCCCCCTCTCTGTGTGTGTGTGTATATATATATAAGAAAAAGTCAGCTGGCTTATTTTGTTTTGATTAAACCAATCAAACAGTTCGTTCAAGTAGGTTCGAGCTCAAGTTTGGTCATTTCGGATTACAAATAATCCGGTTTGATTCAGTAACAGGATAAGTCAGATGTGATCATTCCAGGTCAATGAGCATTTTAGGTTGATCAATATGTTTAAATTGTTGATTTATTAAATATTATATTGGAACTACAATATCAAAAATCTATTAAAATTAAAAATAAATTATTATTTTTCTATTAAAGTTTACTTGTTTATAAACATTTATAATCTATTTATTTAATATTTAAATTGGTCTAGTAGATCAAGTAATATTTTTTATTTTGTATTCCTTATATACTTGAGGCTATTAATGCTACTTATATATATACATATATACTATCAACAATGCACACATATCTCATTCAACGATGCACACAAAAGCTGGATATTTCAAGAGGTCTACTTATATATACTATAAATAGGAGTATAAGACTTGCAACATATCTCATTCAATAAACCAGTTAACCAGATTGCTTCTTTGACATCCTTTGTGGCTGCTACATATTCTGCTTCTGTGTATGACAAAGCCACCACAGACTGTTGTTGAGCTTTCAAGGAACCACAATTCCCAACCCAAATAAAATAAAAAAGAAGCGGTAGACCTACGGTTATCCTTATTGCTAGCATAATCAGAATCCACATATCGTAATAACTCTTCCCTAGATGCATGTTCAGTATATACTAAGCCCATATTTTTAGTCCCACATAAATATCCGAGAACATACTTCATGGATGTCTAGTGTACATCCCCATGATTAGACATAGAACGACTTAGAACACTAATAGCAAAAGAGAGATCATGTATGGTACACAACATAGCATACATAAGAGATACAACAATAACATCATAAGATTTACCCTTCATTTTATCTATGTCAACTTGAGTTTTAGAGAAATGTTCCTTAGTCAAGTCTAAGTGGCCATCTAGAGGAATAGAGGTAGGTTTAGAATCATTCATGCCAAAAAATTTCTAATACATTTACCACATAATCAGATTAAGATAGCCAAATGGTGTTTCTTTTCCTATCTCTTTTGATTTTAACCCCTCAGATTCTCTGGAACCCCTAAATCTTTCATGTCAAAGTTAGCTTTTTAGTCTCTTTTCACTCCAGAAATGAAAAGTTTAGAGCTAGACATTAACATGATATCATCTACATAATGTAACACATACAAAGCAGATGAAGACTTGACATTTTTAAAGTACGAACAAGTGTCATAATTTCTCCTATAAAAACCTAAGTTTTTCATTCAAGAATCAAATTGCAGATTCCATTGTCTAGGGGATTGCTTTAAACCATAAATAGAATGATTTAATAGGCATGCAAATTTAGTCATAGATTTATCTTCATAGCCCTTAGGTTGCCTCATATAAATAGTTTCATGCAAATCTGCATGTAAAAAAGTAATTTTAACATCCATTTGCTCGAATTTCCAATCAAACATAATCACTTAGCTAAGAGCAACTTTATAGTCTTATACTTCATTACAGGGGCAATGATAGCATTATATTCTACTCCCTCCCTTTGAATAAAGCATTTAGCAACTAATATAGACTTGTACCTATAGGGTTCATTAGGAGGGTGATAGGAAGTGTTTTGTACAACATAGCATGTGGTTGTTAGCATAAATTACGAGTGATTTTGCATGATTATGGCTCGTATTACCGTGATCCGGACGAAGCGAAGCAAATACATTAAACACAACGATTACGTACATTCGAGGAGAAGATTATCAAGGGTACTAATCCGGAACCGCGCAGACAGGGACGGGACCGCGCAGGGCCTCAGAAGCATAGGCGCGACTGTGCCACTGGACGTGGGTTGTAGTCAAGATCTCAGCCCAGGCGCGACCGCGCCCGTGTCGGGCCGAGAAGCCTCCGAAAGCCTAATTTCACTTAGAGCTTCATGTGGGTTTTGGGCTACTTTTAGATGGAGCTTTGTGCTAGGTTAATTAAGTTTAGCTCTTCTCATTAGGTTAATAAATAGAGGAGCTTTTGCCTCCATCTATTATCACATAATCACATTTTCATCTTTTATTCATTTCATATTTACTTAGTTTTCACAATGAGCCAGGAGTAGTCTCCTATACTTTGTTCGATTGGTGGAAGCCAGTGAGTTGATTAAATGTAAGATTTCTATCCTTTGGTTCTAATAATATGTCCTAGATTGCTTTATCCTCTTGCTTATTTTTATCATTGAACTGAATTATCTATCTAGATTGATCTCCTAGGTTGCTTAAATCAATTTATATAGCTAGGCTTGGCTTGTCCGAGTTGGAGAGCCTTGTCCATTTAGTAGCCTGGACTAGTTGGACTTGTATATGTGTGGAGGGTAACGATGTGTTAATATCCAAGTGGCGCTGCACATTCCAATCTATTCTTGATCTTAATGCTACCTAGAAAGGAACAAGGATTAGGACAACTAGAGGATATATAAGCATTAGGAAAGAACCTGAATAGAAGAAGTCTAGGATATTTTAATCAACTTTTTAGGTGGATACTAATTGTGCAAAGTGCTTTTCCCATAATTTTCTTCAATAAATCATTTGTTAGTTATTTTCATCTTTTTCCCCTTTGGTTACCTTTATAGTCATTTGAACCTAATACCATAAGAATTGATCTCCTTTGATTCCCTATGTGATTCGACCCCTACTTACCGCTTTAATTAGGTAGAGTAGTTCGAAGAAAATTTACTTTGACACCGCTCGACGACGGCGCTGTCAAATTTGGCGCCATTTCCGGGGAATCAAATTTCTTTTCTTGCGGTATTAGTTTAATTGACTCCGGTGGTGACTAGTGTATGGGCAGCACCTGTGATACTAATCATTCACTTGTTGAGCCCATTCCAGAGATTGAGAGGATTGTCAGGAGGACTAGAAGAGACAGGATATCTAAGACAATGAACGATCAGGATAACCCGCATACCTCTGAGCAGGTGCAGACAAATCAACTATTGATGAATCAATTCTTAGAGGCCTATGCTCATCAGGACAACAATGGCGGAAATGGGACGCTGCGGGAGCGCACCACTCACAATCTGACGCATCAGCCCCAGGCGGTGGTCTTACCAGCACTAGCTCAAGGAGTCACCTTCAAACTCAAGTCCGGGGTGATTAACTTGCTTCCGACATTCCACGGTCTACCTGGAGAGGACCCCATCATGCACTTGAACCAGTTTCACGACATATGCATGACCATGAAGCCGGTCAATGTGTTGGAAGAACAAATAAAGATGAGGGCATTCGGTTTCACGCTGAAGGACACCGCGAGAGCTTGGTACGAGAAGTTGCAAAGTATAGCTGAGAGTACGAAACATTTTGGTAGGACCTACACGAAGAGCACGGTAATTACTGCGAGTTCAAGCATGGAAGGATCAGGCTTATCAAGTGACATAGTGGAGATAAAGAAAATTCTTGCGAGTCTACTACCAAAGAGCAGGCAGCATCCCGTGCAAGTTTGTGGTATTTGTGCTAGTTCAGGCCATCACTCAGACCAGTGTCCCGAGTTGTAGGATGACACAATTGCAGAGGTGAATGCGGTAGGAGGATACAGACCTCCTAGGCCATGGGAAAATCAACAACAACAGAATTACCAACCCAAATTTAAAGAGAGCAAGAACAAAGGTGGAGGTCCCGTGACGAGCGTCGTTTGCAGCGTTAAAATATTTATTTATAAAACCTCATTAACTTCTCTACAAGTAGAGTGGTAAGCAAGGGTCGATCCAACAAAGAGTCAAGTTATCAATTCTTATGTAATTAATAAGGTCAACTTTATTAAGGATAGAAAAAGGGAGAATTTGGATTGATGCTAGTCTATGATTCAATTAAGGAGAGTAATTTTCAGCGGGGATTCGCACTACGAAATAGTTGGTTTGATCATTGACTTGCAGCGCCAAAATATTTATTTATAAAACCTCACTAACTTCTCTACAAGTAGAGTGGTAAGCAAGGGTCGATCCCACGTAGAGTCAAGTTATCAATTCTTATGTAATTAATATGGTACACTTTATTAAGGATAGAAAATGGGGGAATTTGGATTGATGCTAGTCTATGATTCAATTAATGAGAGTAATTGAGAAAATACCTTATTTAGCGGGGATTCGCACTACAAAATGGTTGGTTTGATCATTGACTTCTTATTTGCTAATCGGGTTCATTCCATTAATTTATTCTAATTATCTTAATCCATGTATAGAATTGATAGTTTGTCCTAATCTTTGTTCTAAGATAGTAACTAGTCCAAAATAGTCCTAGAGACCCTTATTGTAAGTTATAACCAAGGAAATCCCAAGATTCACTAACACAATAGCATTAAGATCAAAGATAAGTAGGTTCATGCAATACCATTGGCAAATCTCCGATACTCGACATGATTCAGAATCTCTACACCATAAAAACTCACAAAAAGTTCATGTAGATAGTGATTGATAGACAAAGATTAGACTTTTACAAATAGAATCATCTAATCTATCAATATGCACGAGGGAAATCAACCTAGTTCATGACCTAGATTACTAACATCACACAATAAAAACTAAGCACAAGAGTAAAGAAACAAATCAAGAGATATACATTATTAGACCAAGGGAGAAAGTCTTCAAACCAGCCCATCCATAGGCTTCATTCTGAAGAATAGCGTAATCTCCCTAAAACTCTCTAATTAAACCTAGAACTAAGCATGAGAAGGAGGCAAAGCTCTAATCTCTATTTATAAAGAAGGGGAACCCTAAAAACAACCTAAAAGGGCCCAAGCCCGAAGACTAAGTGAAAGTAGGTAAAAAGGCCCAAAACAATCCCACAAGAGAAGATTAGTTCGCGGTTGGAAACCCTCGGGGCCGCGGTCGCGACTTCTTCACCCGCGGTCGCGGCTAAGCTTTTGCAGAATAGCGACATTTGTAAAATCGTCATAACTGTTGTTTCACAACTCCGATTGAGCTCATATTTTGAGAGCTTCAAGAAGACTTCAATATCTAACTCCTCGAATTGGAATCACCTAAATAGTACATTGGATCAGGGAGAACGAGCCATCTGAACTCAGCTCCACATCTCAGCACTTCTTCTCGCGTGCGCGAACTTGCTTTGTCCTTTTTCCATTTCCTCTTCGGTTTTCACCAAATATTTGTATTCCTTGTGTTTATACATTTTCCTCGCGAGGTCCGGAACACACTAATACGCTCCAAATTATGTTCATTTTGTCTATGAACGATGCTAACGACCACCATTTACGCTGTATTAAATGTCGCTCATCATACCCCCACACTTAAACCTTGCTCGTCCTCGAGTAAGCTGCACCTAACTCCCGGGCGATTTCAGCGAGTATGGATGTCATGAATGCGGTGGTCGTCGAATCAACACTTAAGCTCCTATGTACCTAAAATCATTAAGGCAACGAGCGTAGACTCCGACTCTACTAAAAATAAAGCAAGACTCAATAAAACTCTAAACTGACTCAAGATCAAAAGTAAGACAAATTCTCAAGTGACATGCTCAAATCCATGAAGAGAATGCAAGATTTCCCACACCAATGAAAGCAATTAAACCAAGTCTTAACTCTAATAAGTCCAATAGTATTATTTTAATGTTCCTTTTCATCCTACTCACACAACTTATTACGTACCCAATTATTTTTCTTTAGGTAGAGCCTATCCATTTTATGGTCCAGGTTGCTATGAGACTCTTTGTTTAATAGATCATGGAGGATTGACCCCTCAGTTATTTTTCACACCTTGGGCATCGCTTGCTCTTTCGATTTTATTTTACTTAGAGCTCACTACCTTTATACTTTCTTTTTATAACTTTTGATTTTTCATTGTAATGAAGAAGGACGGGAACAAAACTCTCAAATCAATTTGGTAAAAATTAGAGAAAAGCGGGTAGTCATGCAAACTTGGTTTTGGACCTAGTGCATCCTAATCATAAACTACATGCTCGGGTCAAAGTCCTAAAGTTGATCAATCATATCATCATTATACACAATTGTAATATCAACAATTAAAGGCAAAATAAAAAGATTCAAACTCAAAGCACCATTATAAAACTCCACAAAGCATCAAATAAGGGGAAAATAAGATAGCCGGCTATAAAAATGCAATTAAGGGAAAAACTGACTCAATAAATTGAAAAACAAGGATAGGTAAGATGTAATCTCCCTCCCCCACACTTAAAAGTAAACAATATCCCTATTGGCCAAATAAAGAACAAAGGTAAAAGAGGGATGAAAGTGGAAAATTACCTTTTATAACGGGGTGCCTCCCAAAAGCGCCTTTTCTTAAAGTCGTAGGCCCGACTTCACCCATATCCCCTGCAATTTCAGCAGGTAAGCGATTAATAGCATGGGTATTGACCATAGAATGGTCAACAACCAAAGTTAACCAAATTAAAAACACAAGAAAAGAAATTTAGACTCCCCGACAACGACGCCAAATTTTGACGAGCACCGTTTGCAGCGTCAAAATATTTATTTATAAAACCTCACTAACTTCTCTACAAGTAGAGTGGTAAGCAAGGGTCGATCCCACAAAGAGTCAAGTTAGAATTTCTTATGTAATTAATAAGCTCAACTTTATTAAGGATAGAAAAAGGGGGAATTTGGATTGATGCTAGTCTATGATTCAATTAAGGAAAGTAATTGAGAAAATACATTATTCAGCAGGGATTCGCACTACGAAATGGTTGGTTTGATCATTGATTTCCTATTTGCTAATCGGGTTCATTCCATTAATTAATATATTCTAATTATCCTAATTCATGTATAGAATTGATAGTTTGTCCTACTCTTTGTTCTAAGATAGTAACAAGTCCAAATAGTCCTAGAGACCCTTATTGTAAGTTATAACCAAGGAAATCCCAAGATTCACTAACACAATAGCATTAAGATAAAAGATAAGTAGGTTCATGCAATACCATTGACAAATCGCCGATACTCGACATGAATTTAGAATCTCTACACCATAAACACTCACAAATAGTTCATGTAGATAGTGATTGCTACACAAAGATTAGACTTTTACAAATAGAATCATCTAATCTAGCAATATGCATGAGGGAAATCAACCTAGTTCATGACCTAGATTAAACTAACATCACACAATAAGAAATTAAGCACAAGAGATAAAGAAACAAATCAAGAGATATACTTTATTAGAACCAAGGGAGGAAGTCTACAAACCAGTCCATCCATAAGCTTCACCCTGAAGAACAGCATAATCTCCCTAAGACTCTCTAATTAAACCTAGAACTAAGCATGAGAAGGAGGCAAAGCTCTCATCTCTATTTATAAAGAAGGGAAACCATAAAAACAACCTAAAAGGGCCCAATCCTGAAGCCTAAGTGAAAGTAGGTAAAAAGGCCCAAAACAATCCCGCAAGAGATTAATTCGCGGCTGGAAACCCTCGAGGCCGCGGTCACGGCTTCTTCACCCGCGGTCGCGGCTAAGGCTTTTGCAAAATAGCAACGTTCGTGAAATCATCATAACTTTTGACTCACAACTCCAATTGAGCTCATAGCTTGAAGGCTTCAAGAAGACTTCAATATCTAACTCCTCGAGTTGGAATCACCTCAATCGGACATTGGATCAGGGAGAACGAGCTAACTAAACTCAGCTCAACATCTCAGCACTTCTTCTCGCGTGCGCGAACTTGTTTTGTCCTTTTTCCATTTCCTCTTCGATTTTCACCGAATATTTGTATTCCTTGTGTTTACACATTTTCCTCGTGAGGTCCGGGAACACACTAATACGCTCCAAATCATATGGTCATTTCGTCTATGAACGATGCTAACGACCACCATTTACGCTGTATTAAACGTCGCTCATCATCCCGTGACCAACAACAGAGCTCAGGAGTTCACATCTTATAGATGATCAAGGAGATAAACAAGAACCTCACTACCCTCGCCACCAATGCCCAGACCACGGATGCTAGATTCAAGAATTTAGAAGTCCAAATGGGGCAAGTAGCGCAAACTGTTACAACACTAGTTCAAAATCAATCGAACTCACTACCACCGCAGACTGTGGTGAACCCGAACCAAAATTCAGCGAACCAGAATCTTAAGAACACTAGCACGATGGCACTAAGGAGTGGTAAAAACTCGGAGGAGAAACCAGGCAAATAAGTAATAAGTGAAGGAAATTCGTCAGAGACGCGCCCCTGCCAAGATCCGCGAGACCGCGCCTACTACTCAGCAGAGTAGCGCAACGTGCCCCCTTATGCACGACCGCAAAAATGGGTCTGTAGACGGGCGCGACCGCACTTCAACTATGCGTGACCGCGTGTTTACGAAGGAGGTTTCCGGAAAGTCGGCGCGATCGCGCACCTGTTTCTGAAGAGAGGCGCGACCGCACCCCCCAAATGCACAACCGTGCCACTCTCACTGCTGAACTCGAGACCCCTCTTAGGCTGGCAGCTGATGATACTAACCCGATAGAGGAGGAAGAGGAGCTTGATGCCCCGAGATGAGCAATTACTTACGTCCTAACTCCCTCCACTCTATTCGGAGAAACCCTCGCCCCCCTTCACAGAAGCACTATAACACACTAGAAGGCCGGAGGACGACAATGAGCTATTCGATATCTTTAGCAAGTGTCCAGTCAACATTCCCATGTTGCAGCTAATCAGGAGCATACCGAGGTATGCAAAGTTCTTAAGGAATTTTGCACAGTCAAGCAGAAACAGAAGGTAAAAGGACCCAACAAGGTAACGGCTGGAGAGAGAGTGTCTGCCATCTACCAGAGATGCATGCACACCAAATTCAGCGATCCAGGTATGGTGACTATCCCTTGATGTATCGGCATCACTGATTTTGATAGGGCCCTGGTGGACTTAGGAGCAACCATTAATGTCATTTTGCACTCACTTTTCATGCAAGTAGTATTAGGCCCTCTAAGTAAGACTGATATATTAGTGCAATTAGCTAATGGGTCTACTGTGCGTCCTAAGGCAGTTGTGGAGAATGTGCTAGTTAAGGTTGATAAGTTAGTATTCCCCATGGACTTTTATGTACTTGATATGGAGAGTGGTAAGGAGGATTTACCTATACTTCTAGGAAAGCCGTTTATGAGGACAATAAGCACTAGGGTAGACATAGGGACTGGGACCTTATCTTTGGAGTTCGATAGTGATGTAGTGAGTTTTGATATCTATGATACTGATGGAGAGTCTGGTGATGAGTTAGCTGGTGTTTTTGCTATAGAGGTAGTTGATCCCGAAAGGGATGTTGACAGGTTGGAGATGGATTTGGCCGATGGGCCCCCATGCTGATGTTAGAGGGAGATAACCCTCCTTCTCTTCCTATTGTGCAGGTACCTAGAGTGGCGTCCTCGTTACCCTCCAAGACATTACATAGAGACGAAGAGAGGATACGACAAGGGAATCGTCAAGATGAAAAGAATTAAGCAGTATTGGATCAGGAAAGATGAGGTGACCCTCAGGAGGGCCAGTGCAGGTTGATATGAGAGCAAGACGTCGGGCATACGACGTTAACCAAATGCGATGTCCAAGAGGCAACCCGTCCATGAGGTAATTTTCTTACTTCCACTTAGGTTATCTTTGTTCCTTATCTGATAATGAGGACATTGTTTGGTTTTCGGAGAGGGATTTACTTCACCTATATTAGTAGTAGTTTTTGAAAATTTTGAGTTATTTTTGAATTTTTAGAGTCGACATCATATTCCCCCCCTAGTTTGATGTTGTGCGAACAACTATAAAGATGAGTGAATTTTGAATCTTTTTACTATGTTTTAGATGTTATTATTTCAAGTTTATATGATGAGGATATGCTTTTTTTAGTAGAGGACTTTGACTTGAGCATGTGGATTATGATTAGGACGCATTAGGACTGATACTAAGATTACATGATCACCATCTCTTCTCTAGTTTGTCATTATGTCACAATAAATTATTTTCGTCCTTTTGCATCACAAAATAAAAGAAAAAATATAATAAAAGGTAGTGAACTCCAAGTTAAAAAAGCCGGAAAAGCACACGATCTCCGTAGTGTGAAAGATCACTCTGGGTTCGATCCTCAATGACTAAATAAGAAAAGAGTCTCATTAGTGTCCCGTACCGTAAGACGGACGGGCCCGATACCCAAAAAGTGAAAATAAAGTGCAAAATGTGTGAATAGGATGAAATAAGGAGCAATGAAAAATGCATGTGATATGACTTAAGTAGAGTTGTGGTTTTTGTTTGCTTTCGATGGTGTTGGAACTCGTGGATGATTTTCATAAGTAGGAAACATGCTAGGACATGAATTAGTCGCTTATTTGATCTTCCGTTATTCACATTGGTATATTACTTGTATAGAGACATCTTTAGCATAGTTTGAGGATTCAGGTTCGTGTATTTGAATACAGTAAACATAATTCAACACTTAAGAAATATTTGATTGCCATCGTTGGGATAATTAGAGTCTATTTAAGTTTGCATTACTTTTTGAGTATTTCTAGTAGAGTCGGAGTCTACGCCCATTGCTTTTGATGATTGTAGGTACCCAGAGATGGAGTGTTTGATTCGACGACCACTACTGTCAAGTCTCTCGTACTCCCTGAGATCGTTATAGAGTTAGCAGCAACTTACTTAAGGACGATCAAGGTTCAAATGTGGGGGTGTTTGATAGGCAACGTTTTGTACGGCGTAGCAAGTGGTCGTTAGCATCAACTACGAGTCATTTGGCATGATGTTGTGTATTACCGTGATCCGGACCAAGCGAAGCAAAGACGTTAAACACAAGGATTACGGACATTCAAGGAGAATATTGCCAAGGGTACTAAGCCGAAGCCGCGCACATAAGGACGCGACCGCGCAGGGCCACAAGAGCATAGGCGTGACCGCCCCTTGGCGTGCACGACCGTGCCACTAGACGCGGGCCGAAGTCAGATCACGGCCCAGGCGTGCCCGTGTCTGGCCGAGAAGCCTCCGAAACCCTAATTTCACTTAGAGCTTCATGTGGATTTTGGGCTACTTTTAGATGGAGCTTTGGATTAGGTTAATTAGGTTTATCTCTTCTCATTAGGTTAATAAATAGAGGAGTTTTTGCCTCCATCTATTATCACATAATCACATTTTCATCTTTTATTCATTTCATATTTATGTTTTTTTCGCAATGAGCCACGAGTAGTCTCCTGTACTTTGTTCGATTGGTGGAAACCAATGAGTTGATTAAATGGAAGATTTATATCCTTTGGGCTTAAAGCTAGTCTCTAGCTTGTCTGCTTGTGTCAAAGCTACTCTCCTAACTCCTCGAGCTATTCGTGGAAAGCTTATAACACACAATGGACATCAAATGATGTGTTTATCATCATCAAAACAAGCGGAACGTTTAAGCTACTCAAGCTTAAACTAACAATTTTCCCCTTTTTGATGATGACAAACACTTAAACAGTGTAAGCACATAATTTTTCAAGACATACTCAATTAAGTTTAAGATATGCAATGAAGCTTAATCGAATATTTTCAGATATAACAAATCAGCTCAAAATCTTGCTAAAGGCACTTAGCAAGTATACCTTTATTCCCCCCTTAGACCAAGCCGGTCTAAATTCTTCCCAATTAGTCAAAAAGATATGTACCTATTTTACTTCCCCCTTTTGACATCATCAAATATGCCAGATAATTCATTCAAAGGGAACGAATAGTGGGAAAGAAAAACAAGCTAACTCAGTAATCAAGCAAATGAAGTCATTTAGCACAAAATAGAATGGTGTAACCATGTAGAACAACACAAGTTTATAGAAGCAAATAAAGCATACTGTTATAGCAAAATAAGACCTTACACCTTTGTGGCTGGGGAGTTCCTAAGTGATTACTAGTTAAGCATTTAACAGGAAAAAACAACACAAAGAAGCACAAATAAAACACAAACAGTGACACCCTAAACATCACGCTGACGAGCAAGAGACACCAAGGTTTGAAGAATAGTTGCGTGTTGCTCCTGGCGCTCAGTCGTCAAATGAAGTTGTGTTGAAATCTCTACGAGTCGCTTCTCCACGGTTGCATATAGACTTTGAATAGATGATACCACTGAAGATTGAGACTTGCTGGCAACGACTATGGAGACTTCCTTAGACTGGGTCTGAGAAGAACTGGCTGCTGGTGGGAGTGACTTGGGAGGTCTGGAGACTAGCTCGACGACCTTTTCCATTGTAAGCACATCACTGAAGTTGGTCTCGGATATTGTCTTGTATAGACCTTCAGCTTTCAACATGCAGGCGATAATATGAGGGAAAGGTAAGGGGCTACCGTTATGTGCTCTACTGACAACCATGTGTGAGAACATGAGCTGGCAGTGTTCATCAACTCTCTATTCAAGCACTGAGCCATAATGCAGCAATCTGAAATAGTCACAAGGTCAAGATTGGTGTTACGAGGTGTGATATTCTTGATGATGAAGTGATGGAGGAGTCGGTTTGACGCTGAGAGATGATCAGTCTTCAATGTTGTGGGCACATTATTTTCAAACACTGCCTCTTAGATCGTTGTGGAACCGGATGGATAATTCTTTTTATCCAAGTGACCAAATCCCACCAAAGAGTCGTCAAGGACAGGCTCTTGACCTACAGCCTTTGCTGAGTCCTTCACTTTGAAACTTTCTTCGACGTTGTTTATCCAAATGAAGTTGATTGTAGACGGTTCACCAGAAGAGGAAGACGAACTGGAAAAGGGAGAATAAAACTGTCTAACAAGATCAAGATCCGCTTTACTAAACCTTTGTCTCAACCTTATCCTAGTTTTGCATCTTGAGCATGTAGCGAAACTTGTCTAATCCAGATGCATCCTCTATAGCTTTCAGAATTTCTGGAGGCAGTATCAGGCGAGCTAGTATGTCTCGCTTGGTGATGCCAAGAGGAAGGGGAGGGAAATCTGTGTGAACTTCCTTAGGCTCTTTCTTAGCCTTCTTCTTTGCTTTAGGTTTCACCTCTTTCTTTACCTGCTTCGAAGGGGTCGACTATGCACTTTCTTCTTCAAACAACAACTCTTCTTCCTCTATCTTGATTAGCTTGCGTTTCTAAGCTTCTTTAGACGCGCTCTTAGCGTCCTCGAATAGCTTATGTTGCGTTGGCGCAAATTCTTCTTCATCCTCATCCTGGAATGAAGCAGCAAGAAAGATAGGGTTGGAGGAAGATGTGATTACGAGTTGTTCACCTTTACATGTTTTCACCCGAGTGGTAAAGACCTCTGATTCAATGTTCGCCAGATCTGTCATTACTTTGGCGACGGAGGTAGCCACTGGATCAGCAACAAGTACTATTTATTTACCTGTCAAAGCGACTTGGCCTTCAGCGAGCTCAGGAATCTCACTATTTGTAGCTGCCGGAGCGTCTAGAGAGGGAGGTAAAGAGGATCCATACACTGGTACCTTTGGAGCATTCGACGATGATGTAGATGTCTGAGTAGTCAAGTTACGACGCTTAACAATCTCCTCTAAATCTTCTCTTCTGTTGCGGAAGACCTCTTCCAAAAGCACTTCCCTGGAGAGGTTAGCAAGGGGAGATTTGTTAGCCATTTTTAGTTAGTGGAGCTTGAGTTTTTTTTTCTTCCGGAATTTATGCTTTTTGAGGAGCTAATAATGTGAGAGTGAGTGTAGCGAGAGAGTGCGAAGGGGTAGCAAGTGGTGATAATGTTGAGCACAAAGAGGAGGGAGATAATGAACACGATATAAATGATAATGCATACCAGTGTTTATATAGTGATGCGCTTCTTTCTTCTGTAAGAATTCATGACCAAATCAATCGTTGTAAACTTGCAACGGCTAGAAGTGGAACGACTCTATCTCAATGACTTTATTTCTTTGAATCTCTTCAACCGATACATGCATACACACTTTTCATAGCAATACTTAACAAAGTGACACATGACCTGCAAAATACTCGTTGAGCGGCTTCACGAGATGCGCTGACAGCTACTTAGATGCCCTGTGAAGTCTAAGTGTGGCTTTTCTGAATCCATGTATATTGGATCACTGATTCATATAGCCTTTCTGAATCTATCTATACTAGATCACTGGGCTAATTATCTAAACTTCACTTTTTAGAGGCAAAATAGATTACCTTCCTCATTAACCAACCTTCATCGTTGACCGAACCCAAAAGCGGCTGAGACTGCCTCTAAAGCGACTCTTGTACAAGTGCTTGATCATGCTTAGGAGTGTAAAGCAAGTGTATATATGCACCCAATGTATCATCTAAGCACGTAAAAGATTAACGGGAAATGCACATTTCATAATTAGGGACACAACACACTCACACTCAGCATATAATGAATATATAATGTATGTGCATAAGAGGTGTAACTGGATTTTACACAAAAATGAATACTTCCTATTGTGAAGTTTATCAAGGGAATAAGGAAGCGTTACATTAATGTTAGGCAAGGGACACTGTAGGAAGGGATCATTTCTTAGGCATGTAATAAAGCCAGAAGACGATCACCATTCTCTATTTGTGGCACATACGAAGAGAATTCAGTTTGCTAAGACTATAATAAATAGCTTCCGTACAATATAATACCTTAGCTAGATTTGGCTTGTGAAAAGATAAGCATGAAACTCAAGCAAGCAAGCAACACAATCCAACTAAAGTTCCCAGAGTAGAATTAAAAAGCATAATTCATAGTCAAAATATAGGAGAGACTCACAATGCATCTCTTGTTTCAGCTAATATAGTAAGAAAGAAAACCCGCAGAAGCTTAAGACATTGAAAGATATCCATGCAAAGAGCCGTATAGAGATAGATTACAGTTTCACTCATTTGGAAGTATTAGTTATAGTTCAGCGAGTTGAATAATAGAATTGCTTGAAGTCTTCAGAGACTCGCTTGAACTATCTAAGTCTCGCTTTGAAATAATAAATGTTTCTTAATCACTGAGTGAGACTTGCTTTGAATAAAGATAATACTATACCACACGATGTACACCTCATGTAAGATAAGAATGAAAGAGATGTGTATTGATCTTTCAAGCACGCTTGATTTCTTCATTTCAGTCTTGAAGGAGATAGAGAACTCTTCCTTGTTTGTAAAATGAGAGTAGCTTAAGATATGACGTTATGCATTCTACTCTGCATTAACCTGCAAGATAAGATCAAGCTTTGGAGACCCAACGAAGCTTTGACTTCGTAGGGTGGTTAGCACTGGCGACTCCAGAACTGGAAGGTAGAATGATCATCTTCACAACTTTGGGAACTCGCTCATAATAGATGTCATCGTTAAGATTTATCACTTGGTGAGGTTTACCTTTGGAAGGTAAAACTCGATGTGCCTTAGCTTGTCCGTGCTTGTCTTTTGAGGGTCTAGTACGTACACGCTGAGTCTTAGATGACTCGCTCTGATCAAGCTTGTCTTTCTCAAGACTCACTTGATTGAGTTGACCCATAGATTTAGTCTCAATAGACTTATATGGCCTTTGTTTAAGCACTTTTAGACTCCCACACTCATGCTTTGAGTGACCATTGTTCCCGCAGTAAGTACAATAATGATCATATCGAATATAACCATATTTTATTTGACCAGGGTGAAATGGTTCTCGTCGTGTAGGAGGCTGAGTGTTCGGAGGAGATTGTGCTTGTTTGATATACATGTTATGCACTTTCTCTCCGTGAAACCATTGTTTGTTCTGAGCTGGTCTATTCTCTTGAACATTTACTTTTCTTTGTAAGTATGAGTTTTCAGCGCTGCAAGAGTGAAGTTCCTTGTCTAGCTTAATGATTTTATCATGTAGCTCACTAGATAGAGAAGAACCTGAGTCGGACGAATCATGATTATTGAAACCTAACCCTGATCTAGCGTTCATGAAAACTGTTTGATTAACAGTTTTGACTTTCAAAGACGCAGCTAGAACATCTAGCTTGGTCAGAACATCATTAATCATTTCGTAATAGTTGAGTTAGTTCTTTGGACAGAAACTAAACCATTGCCATTACAAAGCTCGCAGAATTTGGTAAGAAGGGTTGGATGTGTAGACAATCATTCATTTAACTCAACTACTTGTTCTCTTAGATCTCAAAGTTCTTTTTGCTGAGTTCTATCCTTAGCGCAAACAGATTCATGATCCAAGACCAACTCACTTAAGAGCTCAACAAGAGTTTTCTTAGGAAGGAGCTCAAAGTCTAGAGAGTGTATCTCAATGTCTTTCTCAGCTTCGGAGTCTTCAGCGGCTATTAGACAAGTATCTTTCGTTACTTGGCAATTTTTTTCATCGTCCGAATCTACCCATAAGACCTTCTTAGATAGAGACTTTGCCTTCATGTACTCCTTGGTCGTATGCCCATGACATAGACAATTGAAGCACACCGAGTCGGAGCTGGAGCTTGAACTTGAATCTGGATGTAGAACACCATTGGCTATGTTGCAAAGTTTTGCCAGTTGTTCTTCTATTTTGAAATTGCCTTTTTCCTTGAATATATTTCTTAGTAACCTTATAACAAGAGCAATTTCCCTATTCTCCATGATTCAGAAAGAGAGAGATATATAACAATCAATGCATACGAGCAACATGAGCTCTGATATCAATTGTGGGTTTTACACACTTATGTATATACATTACACGAATAGTTAGAAAGCTAGTGTATACGGATCTAATCCAGCGAGACAAATATAGTAGTGAATCGCTACTAGATAGGATAGAGTAGCTTGGATCGGCTAACACTTATAAAAGAGTAGCTTGACCAACCAACTTTAGTGTTTTAAAGATGCGGAAGTTGAAAACACTTGAAAGCTAGTCTAATCTCCAAACTAAACACAAGTAAGTTAGTGTGTTAGAGTTGTGGAAAGGGAGATTATCCACAATAATTGAACTTAGAATTTTTAGATAGTAAGTTCGGCTCAATATGCACATATTTTCCCCAATGTGAGAACCCTAGGCTTCTACCAAGCCTGGGATAAAACTCACCACTAATTAGATTATATTAATTAAGAGAAATTACAACACTCGTAACTCTCTCACTCAATACAATATGCATTCATCTCAATACAAGTAATCCTTTCTGCTCTCAAGGTGTGTAGACGAACTCTCTAACCTCAAGCAACCTTGGCTAAGAGTAGCTTTCCTCTAGCTACGACTCTTACCTATTCGCTTCTTGCTTTCTACTCTCGGAAAGTGAGGTTTACCTTAAACACTCAGTTGTACTCACTTTCTCTCTAAAGTTTTCTAGACCTCTTGTGTTTCTCTCTCAGCTTAGCTCATGAGTTTGTGCACTAACAATCACGTAGTGCACCTATTTATAGAATTCCTAAACTTATCCTCCAAGTATGAAAAACCTATAACATAATGCAATGAAGACTGACATGCTGACAATCCGTGTGATCGTTTCGTCCCTGAAACACCACTTGATTCCATGCCCTTTGTTTTTCTCGTGAGCAACAACTTTGTCCATGCTGACAATCCTTTCCACACCACTAGCGCGCCTCCAATTCGTCCAGCCTCCCGATCCCCGTTCATCACTATCAATAGGTAGAAATTACACATTCTCCAATCCTTCGCTTCTTGAGCTTCCCTTCACTGCGCCTGAATCTTCTACAAGCTGGTGTAGGATTCCATCGTAGGACACTCTTCACATACTGGATTTACTTGTATACTTAACTCCGAGTTTCATGCTTGATCCACTAGCTCGCAGCGACTCTGTTTGCTCTAGCTAGTCCTTCGGTCTTTACAACTCATCACCTGGGCTTTTATTTTCTGCACTCCTTATTCAACACTGCCTCTGCGAGACTCCCTTTCCCCGCTAGGCTGAAAGCTAGTCTCTAGCTTGTCCTCTTTTGTCAAAGCTACTCTCCTAACATCTCGAGCTATTCCTGGAAAGCTTATCACACACAAAGGACATCAAATGATGTGTTTATCATCATCAAATCAAGAGGAATGTTTAAGCTACTCAAGCTTAAACTAATAATTAATAAGATAACATGCAGTACCAATAGCTTCTCCCCACAAAGAATGTTTCAAACCAGCACTTATTAGCATACATCAGGTTTTTCTAATAGTGTTCTATTCATTCTCTCGGCCATCTCATTTTGTTGGGGTGTACTTGTCATGTGTCTTTTAACGTCATGTTCAAAACAAAATTCATTAAAGGAGGAGTTAAAAAACTCAAGACCATTATCTGTTTTTAAGCATTCTAGTTTCAAACCTCTTTGCTTTTTTACACTCACTTTCTAATTTTTAAAGGTGTTATAGGCATCATCTTTTGGACTTTAAAAAATCAACCCAAAATTTCATAGAAAAATTATCTATAAAAGAGATGAAGTACCTCCTACCACCTATAGTATTTACCTGAGCTGGCCCCCACAAATCAGAGTGCACATATTCTAGTAGGGCCTTAGCTACATAGGTGGATTTATTAAATGAGTGTCTAGTTTTCCTACCAAATATATAGGTTTCACAAAATTTAAGTTCAGCTGGTTTTTTAATTAATCAAAATTTAAACATATTATCTAATTCCTTTATTCCATATATGACCGAGTCTACTATGACAAAGATTTGTCTGCTCTAAAGTTATACAATCATTCACTTTTGGAGAGATTTATTTCAGGTGAAGTTATAACATGATATAATCCACCTTTCATAATTCCCCGAATAATAAGTCCATTTTTCATGGCTTCCTTTATACCATGAAGTTAGATTTAAAAAGAGTAGCATGCATAATACAACCAGAGTCTAAAATCCATTCATTCACATTATACATAAA
This sequence comes from Phyllobates terribilis, assembly GCF_046119375.1. NCBI lineage: Eukaryota > Metazoa > Chordata > Amphibia > Anura > Dendrobatidae > Phyllobates > Phyllobates terribilis. The sequence continues at coordinate 51,542 of NW_027365973.1, forward strand.
ATGAGAACACATAAGCAGTTCATAGTCATAAAAGTGGTCAGATTCATCAATACAAGCACAATGTTCATTTTCAGTTTTATTAAAATCTTCCTTCTTCATCTTATAACAATCCTTTATAAAGAGACCAAGTTTTTCACAATAAAAACATTTCTTCTTTTTGTGAGTGTTAGAAGAGGAATGTTTGTCATGCCTATCACCTTTCTTTTCCTTTTTGTTATAATTGTTTCTTTTTTCCTTTATCATTAGCCTACTTCAGACTTAGGTTTATTTCTTTTCCCATTCTTTAGTTTGAACACCTTTAAAGTCTCATTTTTCACAGTAATGGATTCTGTAATCTTCAGCTTATTTAGGCTTTTAGAACTATAAATCACATCTTTAAGGGTGTAAACTAACTAGGAAAAGAGTTTAATAAAATGACAGCTTGGTGAGCATCTTTTATGGTGTCTTTACACCTCTCATGGTCTTGTGTCATCCTAAAAAATTATCTAGGTTTTCATTTAGTATCGGAATAATGTCCACTTTAAAGGTAAATAATTTGTGTAATAAAGAAATCCTAGAAGGGAGACATTTGGTTAGATAAAGAGATTCTAAACCTTCACAAAGAGCCTTTGCTAAGGTTAGGGACACAACTTGTCTTGCCACATCATCATACAAGTGTATCATAATCTCTGAGTGCGCCTGCTCGCCCATCTCCAACTTTCTGGCAGGTGTTGTCTCTACCAAATAGTCCCTAGTTATGTCTTTCTGGCACTTCTCCTTGATCAAGACAACCTTCATTTTGACTTGCCAAATTGCAAAGTCCCTAGTGCCATCAAATGGCTTCATCCTCACTGTACTGTCAGACATTATCACAGAACTAAGTAATAGTTAGTTCTTACAAGTTTTAGATAAGAACTTAGATAGGACTAACTATACAATTTAACAATTAGTGATAATAGGTCAAACTCTATGGATAAACAGAACCACTAGAGTATCCAGACACCAGTCTCAGCAACCAAGAATAAGAACAAACAAGTTCTCAGAGGTTGCAAAGAGTCCAAGAATCTCAAGAGATGGTCAATGTAAACATGCAAGGATATCAAGACAACAACCTAAAGCATGCAATGCAAAAGCAATATAAGAGATTCATGAAAAGGTCAATCAACGGAAGCAAACTCAGGATCAATCAAGGTATCACAAGTATCTACATATGCGAGTCAAGAAAGATCAAAACAATCCAGTAATCGCACAAAAATTGTAACCTTGCTCTGATACAACTTTTTAAAGTGGATCATAACCTAGATCTATCGCAATTGCAAGCACAAACAAACCAGAAATCAGCAAGAACACAATAGATTTGTTTATACAGTTCAGAAAAAAATTCTTACATCTATCATTCCAACCTTTCATATTTTAATAGAGTACTGATGACGTCTATATTAACACCTCCGTATCTTTCTTCCATGGAGCATTTACAATGATGATATACTGTCACAAACTGATTATTGAGCTTCTATTTTTTTAAGTTCAACTTGATTAATAAGAGAAATCAAAAATACATTTCTACCGGGATCTTGTGATCTCCTTTTATACTTCTCAAAAAGAAGGAAACTTCATTAATTTTACGATATGGGAGGTTGAAAAATCTCAACCTGTAACATGACTTTGTATACACATCCAATGGTAAAAAAATTCATTGAGTCTTGATGTGGGAGAATATTTGAACATGTGTTAATATGGACATTTTTTACTTTTTGTGGATTGAGTGGATAATTTTTATTATAATAGACTACTTATTAATTATATTTTTTTTATAATTTTAGTGCTAAGAGTTAGATTTTCACAACAAATATCCTCGTAGTCATGACTATATGAAAATTCTTTCAATTATTGAATATGCAATCCAACTTTTATAAAGTACATAAGCTAGAAAAAATGGAAGAAAAAGTTCACTAAAAAATTAAAGAAAGATCGTATGTACTTGAAATCCCACATAATCCAATTCGGAAAATCTACTTGTCATGATAAAACGTAATAAATAAAAGTTTTAAACTGGAAAATTGATTATTGGACTTCTATTATTTTAAGCTCAACTTGAATAATAAGAGAAATATAAAAACTCATTTCTACCAAGGGTCTTGTGATCTCCTTTTATACACCTCAAAAACAAGAAAACTTCATTAAGTTTTTGATGTGGAAGGCTGAAAATCTTAACGTGTAACATGACTTTTTATATACATCTAATGGTAAACAATTACATTGAGTATCAATGTGGGGAAACATTTATACATGTGATAATATGGATAATTTTAACTTATTTTGGTTAGATTGGATAGTTTTAATTATAATAGACTACTTATTAATTGTATATTTTTTTCATAATTTTAATGATACAAGTCAGATTTTCACAACAAATATCCCCGTAGTCACTACTATATAAAAACTCTCTCAATTATTGAATATGCAATACATGTTTAATGAAGTACATAGACAAGAAAAAATGGAAGGAAAAAATCGTAAAAAAATTAAAAAAAATTAAAGAAAGATCATTAGTAACTGAAAATCCCACATAATGTAATTCGGAAAATCTAATTGTCATGATAAAACATAAGAAATAAAAAATTAAACTGGAAAAGTGATTATTGTACTTCTATTATTTTAAGTTCAACTGAATAATAAGAGAAACAAAAAAAAACATTTCAACTGAGATCTTGTGATCTTCTTTTTATATAAATCAAAGAGTAAGAAAGTTCATTAAGTTTCCGATGTGAGAGGCTCAAAAATCTCAACCTGTAGCATGACTTTCTTTACACATCATGTAAAAAATTTCATTGAGTTTTCACGTGGGAGAATATGTACACATGCGTTTAAATATGGATAATTTTAACTTTTTGGTTAAAGGGTATAACTGTAATTATAACAGAATACTTATTAATTATATATTTTTCATAATTTTAGAGTTAAGAGTAAGATTTTAACAAAACATATCCTCGTAGTGATTACTATATAAAAATTCACTAAATTATTGAACATTCAACCAACTTTTATGAACTACACATGCTAGAAAAATGGAAGAAAAACAAATTTGCAGAGAGGTAGTAACTTAAATCCCACATAATTTAATTTGAGAAATCTAACTTTCATGATAAAACGTAAGAAATAAAAGTCTTAAACTGGAAAATTGATTATGAGGCTTCTATTGTTTAAGCTCAACTTCAATAGGAAGAGAAACATAAAAACCGATTTATACCGAGGATCTTTTCATCTCCGTTTATACAACTCAGAGGCAAGGAGACTTGATTAAGTTTCCGATGTGGGAGGCTGAAAATCTCAACTTGTAACATGGTTTTTTATACACATCCAATGGTAAGAAAATTTCATTGAGTTTCGATGTGAGATAACATTTACACGTGTGTTAATATGAAATTTTTTTTTTACTTTTATTTGTTAGATTGGATAGTTTTAATTATAACAAACTACTTATTATTTGTATTTATTTCATAATTTTAGACATAAGAGTCAGATTTTGACAACAAATATCCTCGTAGTCATCACTATATAAAATTTCTTTGAATTATTGATTATTCCGTTCAACTTATTTGAAGTACATAAGAAAAATGGAACAAAGGAATCATAAAAAGAAAAATAAAAAAGAAAAATTATGAGTAAATTAATATCCCGCATAATCCAATTCGGAATATATAATTGTCATGATAAAATGTAAAGAATAAAAAATTTAAACAGGAAAATTAATGATTTGGCTTCATTTGTTTTAAGTTCAACTTGAATAATAAGAGAAACACAAAAACTCATTTCTATTGAGGTCTTGTTATCTACTTTTATACACCTCTAAAAGAAGGAAACATCATTAAGTTTCGGACGTGGGATGCTAAAAAATCTCAACCTTTAAAATGGATTTTTATACACATCCAATGGCTGAAAATCTTATTTAGTTTCGATGTGCGAGAATATTTGTACAGGTGTTAACATGGAGACTTTGAACTTTTTTTTTGGTTAAAGGGATAGTAGTAATTGTAATAGACAACTTAATAACTACATATGTTTTCATAATTTTGGATACTAAGAGTTAGATTTTCACAAAAAGTTATCCTCATAGTCATTACTATATACAAATTCTCTAATTTTTTTAATATTCAATCCAACTTTTAGTAAGCACATAGGTTTGAAAAAATGGAAGAAAGAAATCGAAAAAGAAAATTGAAGATAGATGTTAGTAATTCAAAATCCAACAAAATCAAATTTATAGAATCTTATTGTCATGATAAAATGTAAGAAATAAAAATTCTGAAACTGGAACATTGATTATTGGGCTTCTATTGTTTTAATCTCAACTTGAATAATAAAAGAAATATAAAAACCACTTTATATCGGGGTCTTGTGATCTCCTATTATACACCTCAAAGAGAAGGAAACTTTATTTTGTTTCCGGTGTGGGAGGTTCAAAAATCTCAACCGGTAACATGACTTTTCTAGCAAATGTAATTCATAAAAGTTGAATATGCAATCCAACTTTTATGAATTACACGTGCTAGAAAAAATGGAAGAAAAAATCGTTTGAAAATTAAAATTATTAAGGAAAGATCGTTAGTAACTGAAAATCCCACATAATCAAATTTAGAAAATCTAATTATCACGATAAAACGTAAGAAATAAAAATTTTAACCTAGAAAATTGATTATTGAGATTCTATTATTTTAAGTTCAACTTGAATAATAATGAGAGAAACATAAAGATCAATTTCTACTGAATGTCTTGTGATCTCCTTTATACACCTCAAAGGGAAGGAAAGTAATTAAGTTTTCGATGTGGGAGGTTGAAAATCTCAACTTATAACATATTTTTTTATACAAATCAATGGTAAAAAACTTCATTGAGTTTCGATGTGGGAGAGCATTAACATATGTGTTAGTATGGTATAGTTTTAACTTATTTTTGTTAGATTGGATAGATTTAATTATAATAGACTACTTCATAATTTCAACGTTAAAAGTCAGATTTTCACAACAATTCTCTTAATCACTGCTATATGAAAAGTATCTCAATTACTTAATATTCAATCCAACTTAATGAAGTACAAAGGCTAGAAAATATAGAAGAAAGAAATCGTCAAAAAATTAAATAATTAAAAAATATCGTTAGTAACTGCAAATCTCACATAGTCCAATTCAGGAAAATCTAATTGTCACGATAAAACTTAAGTAATAAACATTTAATCTAGAAAATTGATTATTGGGCTTCTATTGTTTTAAGTTCAACTTACATAATACGAGAAACAAAAAAACCCATTTCTACCGGGATCCTGTGATATCCTTTTATAAACCTCAAAGAGAAGGAAACTTTATTAAGTTTCCGATGTGGAGGCTCAACAATCTCAACCTGTAACATGGCTTTTTATGCACATCCAATGGTCGAAAATTTCATTGAATTTTGACAGTTTTTTACTATGGACAGTTTTAACTTTTTTTTGCTAAAGGGGGTAATTGTAATTATAACAGACTACTTATTAATTGTTTTCTTTTTTTCATAATTTTAGAGATAAGAGTAAGATTTTCATAAAAAATATCCTCGTAGTGATAACTATATAAAATTCTCTAAATTATTGAATATTCAACCAACTTTTATGAACTACATAGGCTAGAAAAATTGAAGAAAGAAATCGTAAAAAACAAAAGAAAATTGAAGAGAGATTGTTAGCAACTGAAATCCCACATAATCCAATTCGGTAAATCTAACTTTCATAATAAAGAGAAATAAATAAAAGTTTTAAACTGGAAGATAGATTACTGGGCTTCTATTGTCTTAAGATCAAATTGAATAATAAGAGAAACATAAAAACCCATTTCTACCGAGGGTCTTGCAATCTCCTTTTATACACCTCAAAGAGAAGGAAACTTCCTTAAGTTTACGATGTGGGAGGCTGAAAATCTCAACATGTAACATGATTTTTTACATACATCCAGTGGTCAAAAATTTCATTGAGTTTTAATGTGCGAGAACATTTGTACACATATTAATATGAATAATTTGTACTTTTTTGGGTTAGATTGGATTGTTTAATTATAAAAGACTACTTATTAATTGTATATTTTTCATAATTTTAGTAATAAGAGTTAGATTTTTACAACAAATATCCTTTTATTCATTACTATATATATTTTTAATAAATTATTGAATATTCAATCCAACCTTTATGAAGTACATTTGCTATAAAAAATGGAAGAAAGAAATTGTATAAAAACAAAAACAAAATTTAAAGAAAAATTGTTAGTATTCAAAAATCCCACATAATCCAATTCAGAAAATCTTATTATCGTGATAAAACGTAAGGAATAAAAAATTTAAACTTGAAAATTGATTATTTGGTTTCTTATTGTTTTAAGTTAAACTTGAATAATAAGAGAAACATAAAAAACTATTTCTACCGGGGTCTTGTGATCTCCTTTTATACACCTCAAAGAGAAGGAAACTTTGTTAAGTTTCCGATGTCAGAGACTCAAAAATCTCAACTTATAATATGACTTTTTATACACATCCAATGGTTGAATATTTCATTGAGTTTGGGCGTGGGAGAACATTACCACAAGTGCTAACATGGATCCTTTTAACTTTTTTTGGTTAAAGGGAATAGTTGTAATTATAATATACTACTTAATAATTTTATATTTTCTCATAATTTTGGGTGCTAAGAGTCGGATTTTCACAAAAAAAAATCCTCGTAGTCATTACTATATAAAAATTCTGTAAATTTTTGAATATTCAATCCAATCTGTAAGAAGTACATATGCTGAAAAAATGGAAGAAAGAAATCGAAAAACAAAATTGCAGATGTATTTTTAGTAATTGAAAATCCAACAAAATCCAATTCGAAAAATCTACTTGTCATGATAAAACGTAAGAAATGAAAATTTACAACTGGAAAAATAATTATTGGGCTTCTATTTTTTAAGCTTCACTTGAATAATATGAGAAACATAAAAAACAATTTCTACCGGGATCTTGTTATCTCCTTTTATACACCTCAAATAGAAGGAAACTTTATTAAGTTTTTGATGTGGGAGGCTCAGAAATCTCAACCTGTAACATGACTTTTTATACACATCCAATGATCAAAATTTTATTGAGGTTCAATGTGGGAGAACATTTTCACATGTGTTAATATGGATAGTCTTAACATTTTTATTAAAGTAGATAGTTTTAGTTATAATATATTACTTATTACTTACATACATTTTTACAATTTTATTGCTAAGAGTCAGGTTTTCACAACAAATATCCTCGTAATCATTACTATGTAAAAATCCTCTAAATTTTTGAATATTGAATCCAAATTTTATGAAGTACATATGCTAGAAAAAATTGAAGAAAGAAATTGTAAGAAAATAAAATATTGAAGAAAAGATTATTAGTAACTGAAAATCTTGCATAATCTAATTCGAAAAATCTAATTGTCATGATAAAACATATGATATAATTAATTAAGTAGAATAATAGATTGGACCTCTTTGTTTCATAAATGAGAATAGTGTAAATTACTTAAATTTGGCCTATAAGAATGAATGAGAGAGCTATTAAATGAGTAAAGGAGAGGGCACTTAAATGACTAAAGGTAAGAGAAAACCTAAATTTATATAATTACAAGTTTTTTAACGGAAAAGGGCAAGAGGTGTGACTTTGCTATTGGAATAGATTTAATGGGTGTTTTAGAATCAATTGACATATAAGGGATGGATCAACGACAAATGACCCATATAGGGGTGGTTCTTAACAAATTTCTACAAATTTTACTAACTTATATGTTATGAAAATATTTAAAATTTTGTGATTTATATTTTTTTAATATTTATTTTTTTATATATTAATCTATATTTATAAGTATATGTTTGACAGAACCATCTTATTTAACAACTTAACACAATATTAAATATTGGAAACATAAATAACTATTCTTCACCTTAATATATTATAAATTCTTTCGGTTTTGTTGCAAAACTTAATTAGCACACATGCATATAAAAGAAGTTGACAAGAGTCATGAGTGATGCATTCAATGACTAAAGGAGTAGAAAAACCTAAATTTATAATATACTAGGCTGTATATGCCCGTGCTTCGCACGTACTTTGGTTTGTAGGTTTATATTATGTATGAAGTGAATAAAATTTATATTATATGCTCTAAAATTGAATGAAGTGAGAAATATTTTACATTATATTCTCAAATCGAGTGACTAAGTGAAAAAGAGTCATGATTTTAATATTATAAATCTCCCTCCTAAATCATGGAATATCATTTATTCAATACAAAGAAAACTTATTTCACCTCATTCTTCTATATCTGACCTACAACAATATATAAATTATAATTTCATAACCAAATCAAACAAGATTATAACTTGCACTACAACCAAATCAAACATATAATGAATATTTTAGTAAAAAATAATAATATTTTTACATTAAGACTAATTGAAAGGAAAACTGATTAATAGAGTTTTTAGAGGAAAAGAAAATTTCAAAAAATTGACTTAGAGTACATTAACTATTAAAATGAATTCTATTAGGTTAGAGTTTTGTTTGGTAAGAGATCCTTAGTAATAGACTCATTTTCAAATAAGTCTTTTTAAATATTTAAAACGTGTCAATTTTGAAAAATTAAAATCTTTATAATATTATTATAATTTTATTGTACCAAACATCATTACTGTAAAAATGGACTTGTAATTAAAAATGCTATTATAATCTCTTTTGGCGAATAAATTCTAGATTAGATTAGATGCTGATGATTAATAGTAATAAAGGATGAGGATTTTATTTGACTATTATCTTACCTAACTAATTGTCTTTATTTGAGAGTTTTTAGTTTTTTCACATTTATTTCAAGAATAATCAAATAGTAAATTGGAAAATTTAAATAAAACCAAGTTGAGTTTGAAGAACGGGTTGAATTCAGAAGGACGGAAGAACTGTAAGAGATGAGGTGTAACGACCATTTAGAATGCAAAAGGTGAGGTGTAATGACAATTTAGAACATTGAAATATGCAAAGCTCTAGCTATTGATGAGAGAAAATACCAAAAGCCTTATACGTTAGTTAATTTAAAAGTTGTGGACATTAAGTGAGTTTAGGGTGAGGATAAAATGGGAAGTATTTATAAATATCAATTGATAGGAGAAAACAAGTTACATTATTATTTCAGAAGTAATAACTCCATAGTAATAGAGAACAATAAGAAGTCACTTATTCCTACTATAGTTTTTTTTGTTCATATGAAATTTTCAATCATGGTGTTAGTTATTTAAAGTAATTAGAGATATTTGAGTAATCTTTCTTGAAGTATGGATAGCTTTTTAGATGTGTGATTCAATCAGTAGTGTTTTGGTTCAAGATTGAAATTTCATAGAGATAATAGAGGGATTTTGAGGTACCAGAAGATTAACTTCTCAAAACTTTAGTCCCTGGCTGATAGTGTAAGGAGAAAGAACAACTATAATTCAGGGAGAACAATCAGTTTATCAATGCATCAGAAAATTTTGACATTAGCATTGAAAAATCAATACAAATCAAGTACACCAATGTAATGAAACTGAAAAATGTAAATTATATCAGGAAAGGTTAACATTGGTGTTGAGAAAGAAAGTAAATTAGACTTTGTAGACCCTTATCAACAATAACATTTTACTGCTTTTGACAAATTACATAATTTGGTGGCCTTGTTGAAGTCCTTTCACATGAATTTCAGATTCAATACAACAAATATGATGTCAGAGGCTAAACTATATGATTTAATAAACCTAAACTATAATTGTCAGACAATCTAAATTGCATCAGGTTAAGATGGATTAATTATTAATCACAAAAACACTTTATGAACCCTAAAATCGAGTGAATACTTGTTCATCGGACATAATGAAATCCATGCTACGATATTTGCCTTCTGCGTTCATCACATCCCATTTTCTACACACCATCACCTTGATTCGTGGCTTGGTGACCACACGCAGTGCGTCGAGACCCACATACATATCTTGGCCAAGTGGAGCCTTTCCTTTGTCCATTTACATCGTTCGGGGGATGAAAAACAAGAGAAGAAGATATGTTAGGGCTGGAATACTGGACAAATTTTGGGAAAGGAAATAGAAATAACGACTGAACATTATAAAGTGTACTTATTGAGCATAAATCTCAGGTCAAATGCATTACAGTTGAATAGAGGGAGTTAAAAGGGCATTAATGGGTGGTGAGGGAGAAGACGAAGTGTTCTTACAATTGAAGACGTTGCAGGATCCGTGTTTATTTTTTCGACTTATCTTACAAGATTCAATGTAATTTCGTATGGTCATGAGAGGCATAAAAGATAATGTTAGAAGATATTAGTCTTATTGTAAGGGGTAGATTACGAATATTGAAGTTGAATTGGAGGTAATAAATTGACCCCCAACTCAACTTTTATAGTATATTAGATGTATATAATTACCTAAGTATATAATCCATTATTACAAGAAATATGTCTTCAATCTGAAATAAATCCAAAAGACACAAATTTGATAACTATGTTAAATTGAAAAGGGAGATAATTAACCTCAAGAATATCAAATTAGTACGAATAACATAAAATAAAGATATGAATAATGACAAAAGAAGAAGAAAGTCAAATAACATTTAATATAAAGTAAAAATAAATTAACACACCAAAGTGCACAACAACATTTCATTCTAGAAAAGAAAAAGGTTGCTTTTCTGTTTTTCCTTTTAAAATTATAAAGAACACACTTTTTAGTTAACCTAAACAACACCGTACCCAGATTTTATTATTTAAGAAAATCAATTTTGAAGAGGGAGTCATCATCTTCTTCTCAAATTGGATCTGGATGATATTTCATGGCAGTCCCCGCGATAGTGGCTTGGTCTCCTAATGCCCAAACCCTCCTCGAAGATCTGGAGCCCCTTCCGCACCTCCCTTTTTCCCTTCTCATACCTTCGCCTCTTATTTACAAATATTTGTCATAACTATCTCCGGTTCAGAAGGGAGTTTCCTCTTCAAGGATACCATAAAAACAAGGATTAAAATTGAAGCAAGAAGCACAAGTATATAATTTTACGTGAAGATTCATAGATCGGAGACCGAATTGAAACCCATATTTCAGCGACAGAGCAATGTGTCGTTATTTGGACCCGATTTAAAGAAATTCAACCACATAGGATTAGGAGACGAGAATGTGAATTTGGGATGGAGCACTCACGAATCAAATGGCAGAGATGAGCGAGATCTGGACAGATAGTTGATTATCCCATCAATGGTAATGGTTTGGGCGCGGTGGAGAGGAGGGTGGATCTATCTACCAGTGAAGACCATTGGATAATGATGCTTGCTATGGAACTCAATGTGATCTATCCCGAGAAATACTGCATATATATCCTCAATATCTTGTAACTGATATCAAAAGGAATGGAAACAAAGAGTTGACGTAACCTCCACCCATGAATGCAAAGAGGGGTTTGGAATAAATGCTGAATTAAAATATGGTATAAAGGGTAATTTTAATGGTGCCATCAATCTTAGAAAATTAAAGGTAATATGGGATTAAAATAAGGGGCATAAACGATAATGTTAGAATGTATCATTCTTATTATAAGGGGTAGATTAGGAATTTGAAAGTTGAATTGGAGGTAATAAATGGACCCCCAACTCAAATTTTATATTATATTAGATTAGGATTAGGATTGGGTAAAATTGTAATGAAGCAAATTTGAGTCTTATGGATAACAAAATTTTCCACCTGGTTTTTAACAACAAGGTTCTTAAAGTAATCCGAAATTACTCAAGTTTCAAAATGTATCTCCACTAACTTACTCGCAATTTTTTTATATATGATAATAATGATGGATGAAGATGTCATTCCGAAAAAATCATATATATGGTATGTATCTTCGATAAAAATAATAAAATTTTATCATTATGTATGAAACTGAATTGTAAGGAATAGAAAAATGACAAGTCTATGATGATTGATGATGATCAAGTGTCATTGATATAAATATACATTAAAAATATAAAAACAATAGTCATGAATAAAAAAAAATACTTTGATTTTGTCAAACTATCGACTTATGTCAAACTTAGTTACTTCTATACCTGAAAATGAAGGAGGTTTAGGCATTCGCCTAGCACATGAAAATAATAGAGCTCTGCCAATGAAACCGATTTGAAAACTTCTCTCTGAACAACATAACATTTGGATGCATATAATTAGAAAAAATAATTTGGAAAACAGAAATATTTTGGATTTTGATAAATCCACCAAATACTTTCGACAATTTAATAGACTAATCTCATTAATTTTGGAATTCTAAAAAGGTAACAAATGGATAATTGGAAACAAAAAAAAATGGACTGATTAATGGTTGCCTCGAATTAACATTATTGATTACAACAATAATCCCAATCTACAAGAAAATGTTAGTGACTACCTTAGGCCCGATAAAATCTGGAATATTATTAAACTCATGGAGTGTTACTAGATGCTATTATTACTATCCAAATTTCTCAAACTAGGATACTGGGATTCTTCAATGGTTTGGGAACATGATAACCCGGGTTGTTTTTCAACGAAAATGGCTGAGTTATGCCGATCTAAAAAACAAAAGGTGAACTATATATCGTTACCATTTTGAATTTTTTTTACCTCCGAATATAACAAATTTCTTATGGAAAGCAGGCTCAAGAAATTTTCCGACAACGGAAAAACTAAATAGCATTGTAATAGAGTGACATCGCAATGATCATTATGTCATGAACATAATGGGTTTTCGAATATATTCTTCTCAAACCCCTTTATTAGGAATGTATTTGATAAGTTTAACAACACATTTCGTTCAGCACTCTTCCTGGAAGGTTAAGGCATTCGTCTAGCACATAAATATAATAAACTTCTGCTAATAAAACTGATTTGGAAACTTCTCTCTGAACAAGATTACATCTGGACTAAGATATAGAGAAAAATATTTGGAAAAATCCTCCAAATACTTTTGACAATTTAATAGACTAATCTTACTAATTTTGGAATTCAAAAGAGGTAATATATGGATAATTAGAAATGGAGGAAAAAAATTTCGGACTAACAGATGGTTGCCCCAAATTAACATCCTTAATTACAATAATAATACTAACCTACAGGAAAATGTCAGTGATTACCTTAGGCTTGATAAAATTTGGAATATTATTACACTCAAGGAAGTATTACTTGATGCTATTAATCTCCAAATTACTCAAATTAGGATATCGAGATGGTTCAATATTGAAGATAAAATGGTTTGGGAACATGATAACCCGGGTTGTTTTTCAATGAAAACGGCCTTTGTATTATGCTTATCTAAAAAACAAAAGGTGAACTATACATCATTACCATTTTGGAACAAAATATTTACCTCCAAATATAATAAATTTCTTATGGTAAGCATGTTCAAACAATCTTTCAACAACGGAAAAACTAAATATGCATTACCATAGAGTGGCAATGAGATGCTCTTTATGTCAAGAACATCATGAGGACTCCGGCCATTTGTTCTTCTCATGTCCCTTTACTAGGAAAGTATTTGATAAGTTTAACAAAGCTTTTGGTTCAACACTTCTATTTGGACAAGATAACGTATGGACGCAGATAATTAGAGAAAATATTTGAAACCAGAAATATCTTGTATATTAAAAAATCCACCGAATACTTTTGACAATTTAATACACTAATCTCATTAATTCAGGAATTCAAAGAAGGTAATAGATGTATATGTGGAAATAGGAAAAAAATCTGGACTGATAGATGGTTGTGTTAAATTAACACACTTGATTATATCAATAATCCCAATCTACAAGAAAATTTTAGTGACGACCTTAGGCCTAATAAAATCTTGAATATTATTAAACTCAGGGAAATATTACCTGATACTATTACTCTCCAAATTGCTCAAATTAGGATACCGAGATTCTTCAATAATGAAGATAAAATAGTCTGGTAACATGATAACCCGTGTTGTTTTTCAATGAAAAGGCCTTTTGAGTTATGTTGATCTAAAAAAGATCAGGAGAACTATACATCTTTACCATTTTGGAAAAAAAATATTTACCTACAAATATAACAAATTTCTTGTAGAAAACATGCTCAGACAATCTTCCCACAATGGAAAAACTAAATAGGCATTACCATAGAGTGGCATCACAATGCTCATTATGTCATGAACATAATGAGGACTCTAGCCATTTGGTTCTTCTCATGCCGCTTTACTAGGAAAGTATTTGATAAGTTTAACAACACATTTGGTTCGACACTTTGGCTGGAAGGTTTAGGCATTTACCTAGAACATGAAAATAATAAACCTTGGCCATTGACACTGATTTTGAAACTTCCTTTGAGAAAAATAACATCTGGACGCAGATTAGTTACAGGAAAAAGTTGAAAAACAAATATATCTTGAATATTGAAAAATCCACCAAATACTTTTATAATTTAATAATCTCATTAATTTCGGAATTCAAAAAAGATATAGATGGATAAATAGAAATGGAGAAAAAAATCCTGGACCGACAGATGGTTGCCTCAAATTAACATTCTTGATTACACCAATAATCCTGATCTACAGGAAAATATTAGTGACTACCTTAGGCTTGGTCAAATCTGGAATATTACTAAACTCTGGGAAATATTACCTGATGCAATTACTCTCTAAATTGCTCAAAATAGGATATTGAGATTATTCAATATTGAAGATAAAATGGTGTGTGAACATGATAATCCGAGTTATTTTTCAACAAAAATGGCCTTTGAGTTATGTCGATCTAAATAACAAAAGGTGAACTATACATCTTTGTCATTTTGGAAAAAAGATTTACCTCCAAATATAACAAATTTCTTATGGAAAGAATGCTTAGAAAATCTTTCGACAATGGAAAAACTAAATAGGTATTACTAAAGAGTCGTGTAGCAATGCTCATTATGTCAAGAACATAATGAGGAGTCCGACCATTTATTTTTCTCATAGGAAAGTATTTGATAATTTTGACAATGCATTTGGTTCAAAACTCAGGTACACGGTCTTAGTAACTTTTTATAGATAATCATGCATAATGATTTAAGTCTAGCATATGATAAGGTGAACTTTCTATGGTTTGATAAAAAAAGAGTAATAATAATTTATAAAATATCTATATGTATATTAATTACGAAAACACAAAATTATTACCTCAATAAATTTAGAAATATCAAAAAAATCGGGTTTATATTGTCAAGATTTGACGTAGAATCAAGTTCATGTCAACTGGTCAGAAAAATTCTTTGGGTCAGACCATGTTAGATTAGGGTTTGGATAGACCAAACATCGAGATGTCAAAATAATTGTTTATAATATATTTTCTGTCACATACTATCCGCACACGGTCAACGATAAGTTGTATGTGATATTGCGGTCAACAATGAACATATGAGAATTGAAATATTAAGTACATTTTAAACATTGTTTCAATAAATGGCCCATAGTAATAGAATACTTGCATCTGATTTAGAAAAGAAAAAGATCATATTTAAAGTAGATAGAAAAGTAGGAGATATAAAATGGTACTCCCTTACCCATATAAATACCGTCACAAACAAAAACACGAACAATACACCTATCATAGTGATTATATTGGTCATACAAGATTTAGAATGACAATCCGTTTTTGCACCAAGGATATATACAAGTAGTTATGTAATACTAAATAATACATCAGAATGATTGATGACCCTTGCGAAACACGGACATCCATTACTAGTATATATGAATAGAATTATTTTGTGGTGTTATTAATAGCCTCTAAGTCAAAAAAATTTCCCTTATTATTATTTCATCGAATGCCTTTGTAGGATCTTACAAATCTTTTGGCATTCAATCACAATGTTGTTATTATAAATTAGTGTGATTAAATAAAGGTTTGACATTTTAGTATGGAATCTAATTTTCTGTTACTAATTGTGTATTGTCGTATTTATTTTAATGGAATCATACGCCCTCTCCACTCCCAAACATCCTATATAGGCCAGATTTTCTGCATCTAGTCGATAAGTTAAGTCCATAGAACTTTAATTATTTAAAATAAATGAAAAGCTATAAGATAAATTTATATCATTTAAATCATTAAATTCAAAAACCCCATTTTAAATACATAGGCCAAACATACCTTAATAGGTTAGTGTCATATTTTCTAATCACAATGGAGAAAATAATTTGAGTGCGAGTAGCTTTATTGCCCTGCAAGCTGATGTAGTCAGACTGGATATCTAGTTAAATCAATTATGGTGCAATTTCGATTCATTGAACAAAACAGTGCAAAAGAAGCATAACAAAATTCTTCTCTCGTGCAATTTAAATTCTAAGAACACCTTCTTTCATCAACTTCTTCTATCATACATTACCACCTATCATAACATAAATGTTTGACGAGTAAGAACAAATAAGCCTATTTGAATAAGAGAAACTAACAGATCAAATTCCATCTTAGATATGATTTTCAATGCCTGAAGCAGGCAGAGAACCACCAATAAGTCCAAGTGCCCAACTTTGAATAGAATAGTTAAAAACACAAGCAGTTATGTGCAGAGAAATGAAGAAGGGTATACTACATTGGTAAGTACAATCATCCATGACAAATGACTTGGTACCGAAAGTAAGGAGATCTGTTTCAACTCACGCTTGCAAAAGATAGGTTCAAAAGAAAGTAAATATATGATGATCAATCGAAGATTCAAAAAGGTTGACATTAGGTAGAGCACTGACAGTGTTGCCACATATTCCCAGCCAGATTCTCAGCCTTCTTGGTCGTCTCTAACGCTTTCTTGCTCCAATTCCATGGAGGGTTTTAGATACTATATTTTCTAACATTTAAATAAAAATTTCTATGTATAAACTAGAAAGAATTAATATTTTTGACGTGTATTCAAAAACTTTCATGAAAGGAGAAATTGTAGGCTCAAGTACGACCCCTCTAGTTGGTCCACCCGACTATAAATCAAGAACCTTAGGACTCAACTGTCAGTTTGAAGAACAAAAGGCTTTGGAATATCTAGAAGGGAAAATGTAATAGGATTAGGTATTATCAAAGAAAGACTACTCCTATTTATAACCCACTAATGCATTATATTTAATTTTATAATTAAACATATTCTTGTTCTTTTATTAACAATAACTCCGTATTACTAATAAGTACTATTTTCTTAAAAGTACATCTTATATAACTATATATTATATACTTTATATGATATCTCCGAATGTGTCGATCCAGTTCATAAACTCTTAGGGCGTGACCGCGTAGGATCCAATTATAATAGCAATGAACTTTATAACATAAAATCCATAAATCGTATTTGGCTTCTAGCAAAGCACTAAGACTACCTCAAATAACCTGATTATAAATCTCTCATTTCATAATAAATTGCACATTTGATTAAGGTAACTGCTAAGTATTGCACAACACTTTTTTACTATCTGTCGCAACCACGCTCGTCACGAACGACGCACACTCCAATCATCACGAATAAAAGAAGCGCCAATCGCCACGAATGAGCAGGGCGTGCCTCGTCACGAATGAAACCCTTCCCACTCGTGACGAGGCGCGGTTTTTGGCTTATAAAAGCCAAAACCGTCCCAAAATCCTCAAAATTGATATTCATCGCCTCGAAAACACTCTCTGCAGTCAATCGTCCCTCGGAATCCATTTTCTCTTGTTTGAAGTGATCCCAGTGCTCGTTACACGTCTCAATCGCTTGTTCTTTTCTCTTAAACCTCTTAATTAAAGTCTAATATGGTTAGTTACTAATCTACTATGATTATTTATGTTATTTGATGAATCCCCTCTAGGGTTCCCTTGGGGCGCCGCTTGTCAGTGAGTTCGTCTGGTCTAGCTGTGTGCTAGTGGTCCGGTCTTCCGCAGTGAAGTCTCCCCCCCCCCCCCCCGGTCTCCTCTCCTTCCCCCGCTGTCTCGCCATCCATTTTCAGCCACTTGTGCATTTTTTAACAGTCCTAATCGACAGCCTATCCGTTTCGTTTCCACTCTGTCTTCGTTGGGGCTTGTCGTTTTCTTCCCCAAATCAACATTTACTCACCCACCTACCTCGTATTTAGACCAGAAACGAGCTTTAATGGCAAATAAAGAGTTGGAGAAAGCCTGGGGAAAGCTCAAATTGTCTGAATCAGAGGCCCAAATCGAGAAGTTCGAAGCTCCGGTGGAGGAATCGGACCTGCGCAGAATCAAACTTGGGCTCGCTGGTAAGCTTCTCTGCCATGGAGAATACAACAGAAAAGCCCTAAAATGCGCTATGGAAATGCTTTGGAAACCTAGGAGGGGTTTGGTTACAAAGGAATTAACAAACAAAATCCTCATTTTCCAATTTTTTGCTGAAGAAAATCACGATAGAGTTCTGGAATTACATCCATGGAATTTCAATGGGAGTTTGCTGGCCTTAACGGAGCTCAACGGCTCGGAAAACCCAGCAGAGGTGACCTTCGACAGCACACCTTTCTGGATTGAAGTCTCAAACGTCCCCTTTAATCGAAGAAATCAGCTGCTTGCTCGTAGTATCGGAAACAGGGTTGGGAGTTTCATCAACTTTGAAGAGGCACAGTTCGATAAATGGGAACCGGTTATGAAGGTTAGGGCTCGGATTGATCTTAAAAGGCCCTCGTTAGGGGAATGATGGCCTCTTTCAATGACAAACTTCCAATTTGGTTACAATTTCAATACCAATTTCTTCTAGACTATTGTTATGAATGCGGCATAATTGGCCACGTTGAAAGGGATTGCAAAACTCCATTTGTTCAGGAGAGTGAGGAGGTTATTGAAAAATAGTTTGGCTCCTGGTTGAGGGCTTCGACCAGAAAACTATTTGCCCGAGAAGGACAGTCGGAAGCTACGACTGAGGCGTTGAAGTTTGAAATCTTCAACAAGAAAGCTGTGGAAAAGATACAAGAGATACCCCCAAATCAGAGAGGTCTGGTTAATAAAAACAGAGTGATAACAATATGTTCCATGAAGAAGACTGAAACTGGGGTGGAAAGAATAGCCAAGGGAAATGAATTGACAATGGAGACTCAAAAGGAAGCTATCAAAGAAACGACCAAAGCCATCAAAGGCCATAAATCCGGGGAAAATCAAGACGGCAAGAGCTGGAAAAGGCTTGCAAGGGAAAAATCCAGTCTTCAAGACCAAGGTGTGGAAGAAAACAGGAAAAAGAGAAAGGAGAGTATGGAAACTGAGGACATGGATATGGATGAAGATATATCAGATGCTACAAAGCCTTCCAAATTGAGGAAGATGGATAACACAAACAAAGTCACTGAGATATTGGCAAAGGTTGGAGCTTTCCAACCCTGCCAGACGCCATGAGTTTCCTCGAATCAACTGCCGGGGCTTGGGTGGCCCCGGTGTAGTCAGATCCCTAGGGGATTTGATCAAGAAGCAAGCCCTGGGTGTGGTGTTTTTATGTGAAACAAAGGTCCACAGTCGTGAAATGCAACATGTTTTCTTTAAGTTTCCTCTTTATTTCGGTTTAGCGGTTGATAGTCGGGGTAGGGCGGGTGGTTTAGCTATGATGTGAAAAAACGATATCAAATGTACTTTGCGTTCTATGTCTCTTCACCACCTTGATGTTGAAACCTTTGATTCTAATGATAATCTTGATTGTCACTATACCGGTATCTATGGTTGGCCTGAGGTGGAAAACCGACATCTTACTTCGGAGCTTATTCGGGATATCAATAGCAAGAGAAATGGTGGTCCGTGGGTGTGCCTGGGGGATTTCAATGAAATCCTTCATAACTATGAGAAAAAGGGTGGCAATGATCGTCCGACTCATCAAATGAACGCCTTTCGGGACTGCCTCTCAAATTGTGGACTATTCGATCTTGGGTTCTCGGGGTATCCTTTCACTTTTGATAACGGGAGAGCTGGTCTGAACAAACATTCAATGTTGTCTTGATAGAGTGGTGGCAAACCAAGAATGGAAAGACCGTTTCACGGAGGCTATAGTGATTCATCTAAACAGGGAGTGGTCTGATCATTCTCCTATATGGTCCTTATGTTTGCTGAATGTGCAGGAAAGAAGAGAAGAATTTTCAAATTTGAAGACAGATGGGCGAGCAAGAACGAGTGCAGAATGGCGGTGAGTAAGGTGTGGGATGGTAATACCAAGCATGTTCTGGACAAAATCGTCGGGTGTGCTGTGGAATTAGGGGAGGCTATGGCTTTTGAAAGAAAACATCAAAAAACCCTTGCAAAGAAAAGGAAACAACCTAGTATTCTAAACAAAGGTAGTCTCTCGGTTACTGAAGTTCAAAGAAGGAAAAGGCTTATAAAGGACATCGTGTGTCTGCTGGAGGACGAGGAACGTTTTTGGCATCAAAGAAGCCGGAATCTGTGGTTGCGAGAGGGGGATCAAAACACGAGTTTCTTCCATAGGAAAGCTTCAATCAGGAGGGGGAAAAACACTATCAATAGGATGACAGACCATAGGGGCCTGATGACGGATAGGGAGGGGGAAATCCGGGATATCGCGGACAACTATTTCCAGAATCTCTTCCAGAGAAGCCAGCTCACCGATACAAACCACATTCAGGATAAGGTCCCGAGAGTTGTTACAGATAACATGAACGTCGAACTGATCAGACCTTATACCGAAGCTGAGGTCCTTCATTCCCTTAAGCAAATTCACCCACTTAAATCGCCGGGGCCGGACGATATGTGCGCTCTTTTTTATCATACGTATTGGGATATTGTGGGAGATGATATTACTAAAGAGGTTCTTAGGGTCCTTAATGGTGGGGTTATGGATCCTAGAACTAATGAGACCTTCTTGGTCCTAATTGCTAAAAAACAGGGGCTCAGAGTATGAATGATTTTTAGACCGATTAGTTTGTGCAATGTGATGTATAAGATTATTTCAAAAACTATGGCTGTAGTTTCGTTAATATTAAGCCACTATTGTTCAATGTCTTCTAAGGTTCATTAAGTCTTAGATGCGCTTCTCAAGTATAGAATTGCGCTTTTATACTTGGAGATGCGCTTGACCGGTGTAGAACACTTAGTAATTGGTTTACTAAAGTCCTTAAACGCGGAAGAGGTCAGACAACAATAAGAGCGCGCTTTAAGTGTTTAAAGCGCACTAGATTTGCACACAAAGAGTTTCCAAACGGTGAGAACCCTAAGTCACTAATTGACTCGGGATAAAACTCACCACTACTTTTTATTGATAGAAGAAGGTTACAACTCTAGCTTCAACTCTCGAAGCTCACTCGTAAACTCTCTTCTTACAACACTTAAGTTCAGCTCTAGAACAATGGCACTTCACGTTTCTCTGATTACAAACAAGTTAACACTTAAGCTCTCCTAGCTTCTCTCTGAATTCCTCACTTTGTAATACCTAGAGTGAATGCTTCAGTCCACTATTTATACACAAAACTTAAGCTACAACTCTCACTTAATTTCGTGTAACAAACTTAGACTTAGCAAGCTGCCACCTCATCAATCTGTGCGCGTTGATCAAATTGCTAGAGATAATCAACAGCTTGGATTAATTTGGGTTTTTCTTCAACTTGTTGATGCACGCCACCTCATCAATCCGTGTCCACTGCGCTAACTAACTCCTCTACGCTGGCGATCCCTGGATATGCGTCTCAAAGCCATTCAAGTTCTTCTCACACTCTTGTGCACGCAACTTGAATTCTCCCGCTCAACAGCCTTCCCTTGCATTTCGGCAGTTCTCTTCTGCGACAGCGTACACCCTGTGCTATGGTGGAACCTCGTGATCAACACTTCTTCAACTTCATTCAAGCGCATATTCTATGCCTTAGAAGCTCGACTAAACTTACTTCTGGACTTGAATGGGATTATTTAAAACCGCTTGCAAAACTTGCTTTCTTCGCTTGGTGTTAAGCGCGACTGAGAACAGTCAAAACGCATGTCTAAGTGACTTAAGCGCATCCCAGCAGATATTAAAATAACCTGGAAAGCTTAAAAACACTAAGAGATTAAACATATTAGTTTGTTATCACCAAACAAAGAGAAATAGATTAAGCTTTAATAAGACTATAAAAGCTCAACTAACAATTTCCCCCTTTTTTGATGATAACAAACTGTTAATAGGTAAGCTCATAATACTTTCTGTAATGATCAAAATGGAGACAATATACAACAGTTAATCAAGTATTCAGATTCGGAATTAGGTTGAAGTACCTTACCAAGTACTTTACCAACACAGTTTTCAAATTCCCCGTAAGTTCAAGCACGGTCTCATACTTCCCCCTTAATCAAAGAAGGATGTACCTGTTTTCTTCCCCCTTTTGACATCATCGAAAAATTCAAGCAGAGTCATACGGTAAGAAAGATAGGAGGGTGCGCCTGCTAGCTAAGAAGACAAACAAAGCAAAATAGCAAACTAAAAACAACTTAAGTACCAGAGAGTCAAGTCAGCAAATCTCTCGGAGATATAAAAGTCAAAACATACTTGCATTGATCATTGAGTAACTGTCACAAAAACAGGTAGGATAACGTAGAGAGCTAGTTCACAAATAACTTAACACAGTAGAGAGAAAATCAGAAATCAGCAAAAGCGCTTAAAAGCGCAACCATCACAACACCAACAACTATCGCCTTTCCTCAGATTCGAACTTCTCCTGAATCATAGATACCATCTTGGTAACCTGCTCAATCAGCACACTCAACTGTTTCTCGACCCGCTCATGATGCGCTTCTAGTGTTGCAACAACGCTTGAAAAATCTGTAGAAGCAGAAGAAGGACGAGCGCGAGGACTCAGATCAGAGCGCGAGCTAGAGGGGTGTGTACCTTCAGGTTTAGGAAGGAGAATAGTGCATATAGCATTGGAGGTGAGAAACGTAGAGCAATCGTAGTCAGTGAGAGAGCGATCGTAGTCAGTGAGAGAGCGATCGTAGAGTCCATCGGCCTTGAGCATTTTGCAGACGATGTGAGGGAACGGCAAGGGACCATAAGTCGTGGCGCGGCATAGAACTAAGTGGCTCATCATTATCTAAGCAGTATTGATCACTTGGTTCGGAATGACAGCCGTCATAATACAACAATCTGCAATGGTTACCTTATCCCTATCGTAATCCCTTGGTGTAATATTGGTGATGATGAAGTGATGGAGAAGCCTTCGACTCGGTTTGAGCTGATCCACTGTGAGAGCGCGATTGGATACATTAGGACCAAATACGGCTTCTTTATGCTGCTTTGCACCGGCAGGCCAGTTCTTCTTGTACAACCGGCCAAACCCATTAGACTGCCATGTCAAGCCAATCGCTTTCGCCAAGTCTTTCACCAAGAACGTCTCTCGTGAATTACCTCGCCAATTAAACCACACTTCTCCATACTCTGGATTAGCTGGCTGATACTCCATTGTTGCGTAGAATTGATACACCATGGAATCGTTGCATCGCGTTGGTTCGGTTTCCAACTTATCCCAGCCTTGAAAGCTCAACCAGGTAGCAAAGCGTGTGATGTGTGAAGATCCTTGGAGCTCTGTGAGAAGATCAGGAGTCACAATTTATGGAAACAAGAATGAGCACTTAGCGATACCTGATAGGATGGGAGGAAAATCATTTACTCCAATGACTTTAGCCCGTTTAGAGCGAGTAGATGTGCCTTTTTCTAGGACAACCTCATGCGGTGGCGACTCATGTTCGGAACCGTCTGACGACTCAATTTCTTCAGCAGGAGGAGGAGGAAGAGGTGCCTTACGCTTTCGACTCTTACGGCGAAGCACGTCACTCTGGCGATCTGTGCGCTGAGTGGTCAGAGGAAGTGGAGAATCATGGCCTGGACGAGCTTGAATGTGGAAATCCTTGTCTTCATCTGAGTCAGAAGGAATAGAGGCCAGAATCTACTGAGGAGAGGTGAGAGACTGTGTACCTGCCCTGGATTGAGTACCTAATCGTGAGGGGGTGTCAATTTCAAGCACACCCTTACCCTTCGTTGGGGTAGAGTGAGACACGTCCTGAGTAGACACTTCAGTAGTGGGTTGGACAAGCTCCTTCTCAACGTCATATCCAGCAAGCTCGAGATCTTCGGCGGTGAGAGAAAGATCAACCTTGGGCTCATGGGAGAAGAGTGGAGCGTCTGGGATGATAGGCTCTTTTGTGGGGCTAGGGTTTTCTGTGGAGATTACTGGGTCGGTAGGTTGTGTTTGGGGAGACTCTGTTTGTGGAGCTTGGGTAGAGATGGAGGGATCAGACGTGGAAGACTAAGTTTTCAACAACAACTCAACCTTTGCACGTGTAGCAGGGTCAAGGTCGGCTAGGTTGACGTTTTCCATTGATGAAACTTGATGTAGAGGGACGAGGAAACTTGAGCAGAGTTTGAGAGAGAGAGAGAGAGAGGCAAGAGGTAGAGAATAGGGTAAATGAAAAGGGAACAAATACCTGGTATTTATACGTGCTCGGCCGTTTGACAGCTAGCCGTTGCTTCACAATTAAGCAAACCTAAATCTTAAGACAAACCAACCGTTGCGCTTTGAAGCGCAATGTAGCTCAACACATAAGCGCGCTAGAATAATAAGCTCAACACATTCCACCTCTGGCTGAATAATCTGTCGAAGCTCAAAAACTGACTGAGGCGAATAGATGCAAATTTGTGATGTCCAATTCAACTTTCTAACCACAATGTAAAGAAATTAATGAACAGGAAGATGCGCATTTCATATAGGGGACATTAGAGCATTCAATCACTCAAATTTATCCTCCTCTCGTTGCTCTCAAGGTGTGTTGACGCACTCGCTCCCTCCTGAGATCACTAGCTTCTCACCCTAAACACTCAACCATACTCACTCTCCTAGTTTTCGGATCCTTTTGTGTTTCTCTCTGGATTGCTTCTCCTAAGCGAGCTAGACTTTGTCTCCACTATGAGGTTCTCAAGTTTGTGCACTTACAATTCACCTATTACACCTATTTATAGAATTCCTAACTTATTCTTCAATAAAGGAAAACCCATACAATAGTACAACAAACAATTCCACGTTGGCAATCCCAGTGACCGCTCCACTAAGTAGCTTCAATAGATTCAACCATACACGTCACTTCTTTTTCTTGAGCAACAAACTTGTAACAAACTTGTCCACATTGGCGATCCTCTTCACACCACTCTTGCGCTTCCTATTCGTTCAGCTCGGCGATCCACGCTCCTCACTATCCATAGGTAGAAACACATCTATCCTATCCTTAGCTTCACGTCTTTCCCTTCGCCTGGGCCCGAATACTCTACACACTGTTGCATGATTTGCAGCTAGGACACAGTTTATTTTACTTTGATACACTCGTACATACTCAGATATTCAAGAAAACAATTCACTAGCTCACAGTGACTCTCTTTGCTCTACGCTAGTCCTTCGCCTTCAACATACTTCACTCGGAAAATAATTCTTTTGTTCTGATTTGTTCATGACTGCCTTTGGAGACTCGCTTTCCCCGCAAGGCACAAAGCTAGTCTCTAGCGTGCCCGCTTGCGTCAAAGCTTTTCTTCTAGCTACCAAAGCTATTCCTGGAAAGCTTAATACTAACCAAATACATTAGATGTTGTGTTTATCATCATCAAAACAAGAGGAACGTTTAAGATACTCATGCTTAAACTAACAGATACTACTGATTTCATTTAAAGATTACTATAGTTTGAAAAAAAAATGAGAACAAAAGAGAGAGAAAAAATTATTATCGATGTAATATGGCACGTCGAGTTTCAGAGTGGCGTCCACCCACCACTTCCATACATCGTTAACGTTTTGCTGGGTATGGTGACGAGTTCCTGGAATGGTCTTGGCACATTGCTTATTACTTTAGCCAACGGGACTATGACGAAGATAACTTCCCAGTCACCTACTTCGCTGGATACTCCCTTAATTGGTGGAATCATGACGAGGAGTACCATCATTACCGTCGTCGGCAACCCGTCACCACTTGAAAACAACTTGTTTATGTTATGAAAAAACATTTTGTTTCGAAGGTTGAACCTAAAGCCTATTCTGCCAGTTGTAAGAAACGAACCAGGACATACTTAGAGCGTATCCACCATCGATCAAGACCACAACCATTTTTGTCCACGGCTGCGCTCAGGGCAATCCATGTAAGAACAATCGTGATGCACACCAAGATACGTCATCTTTCTTTTTAGTCACAACGCAACGCGCCTCCTCCGGCGTCTTTGGTGCCACTTCCCAGCGATGTCCCTACTTCACCTCCTCTTGCTTCAGATATGGGCAAGGGCGTTGCTTCCTCTCCAACGTCACCCAGCTCTCCAGTTTCCACTCTGACACTAGACTTTACAATCACTATAACTACCGTTCATATGGATCAAATACCCATAGTCTCTCTCATGTGGTGTCACTGTTTCATCCATATGAGGTGACAATCATTGATGCAACACCTTGCAAGCTAGAGAAGGGCGCCTCAGTTCCAAAGTCATTCATATTGCATTTTAAGGTGGCTTGAGTCGGTGTTGTGCCCTACAAAGAGTCCATACTCTGTTTGACTTCTGCACGCTTGATCCCCTTTGCTCCTCCCTGTTTGAAGCGGAGAACGCGTCGATATTAAGGGAGGAGAATGATGCGATCTTTCCCTGCCATTAGACGACCCGCTGAGAGTCCGAGATGACCAAGACCATGGCGTCCTCTTTGGGAAAAACATAGTTGATTAATTATATTATTTTAAATTATTGAGTTAGCATTTCAATTTAAGTTATTTCTATTTTTGGGTGTGTGCTTCTCTTATGATTAAGACGGATGATCCATTGTCAGAATAAGGCTCAAGCCCATTGGGTTTTGGAAGGTTTTCATTGGCTATATATAGCCTTCTTGTATTCCTTTTACAATCATGTTGAAAATTGCTGATTTGTTTTGAGTGTTAATTCTCGATTGAATCCCCTTCAACATCACCATTTAAGTGCTTGGTTGAGCTTCCTCCTTCATCTCTCCAATCCCAATTTGATTACATCTTGGGCGAGCTTTCTCCCTTGACATAATCCATCACCAATTCGCCTCCATCTTCCCCAACATTGAAAGTCCACTTCCATCACCACAACCGGCCGAATTCACCACCACATCAACACCTTCAAAGCACCACCTTTCCGTCAAGATTCCACATCATCATTACGTTCAAGGATTCATTCACCCCAATACAGATTCAATCAATCAAATCTGGGACATTGAGACCTTCTTATTAGCAAGGTCACATCAACTAGTTGATGTTAGGAAAGAAAGCGATTCGACTGACAGATTCGAAGGCTCTAATACTAGTTGATGTTAGGCAAGGAAGTAATTAGACTTACATGTTCGAAGGCTCAAATACCAGTTAACATTAAGAAAGGAAGCAAGTTATTGTGCTCTTGGAAGCGATGATGATGCTGAAGCTTGATGGAAAGGTAGTGGCTTGAAGTTGATTTGAAGGTGTTGATGGGGTGGTGAACTCGTCCGGTTGTGGTGATGGAAGAGGCCGATGAATGTTGGTGAATATGGAGGCAAACTGGTGATGCATTAGATCAAGGCAGTAAGCTCAACCACGATATAATCTAATTGGGATTGAAGAGACCAAGGAGCAAACTCAACCAAGCAATTTAATGGTGATGTTGAAGGGGATTCAATGGAGGATTAACACTCAATACAAATCAAGAATTTTCAACATGATTGTTAAAGGAATACTAAATGATATATATATATATATAGAAAAATCTTCCAAAACCCTAATAGGCTTGGACCTTATTCTAACAATAGGCTGACCCTTTTAAGCATAAGAGAAGTACACACACAAAAGTATAAATGACATAAATAGAAATGCTAACTCAAAAATATAAATAATATAATTAATCAATCATGTGTTTCCGAAGGAGGATGTCATGGCCTTGATCGTTATCAGTGGATCGTTGATTGGCGGCATCTCGTACGTCGTAAAGAGTGCAAGTTAGCATCAATTATCTGCATATTAGGCAATAAATGGAGCATATTGCCATAGTCCTGAATTCGTGTAGCAAAGTAGCTAATTACGAGGATTACGAGTACAAGGGAGAAGACACAGAAGGCGAGGAGCAAGCGCATGTAAAGATGAGGCAAAGAGTAAGAGTTCTGGCCTAGGGCGTGACTGCGCCCTAGGTGACGCGACCAAAGGGCGAAACTGCACAGTGGTGCGACCGCGTCCGACTTGGCGCGACCATGCCCTGGTTACTGAGATTCGGCGCAACCAGGGTATTAGACGCGCGCCCACGCCTTTGCTCTGTGCTGCGCCGCGAGAAGCCCTAATTGCGGGAGTTTAAGTGGGCTTTTACCTACTTTTGTATAGATTTCGGGCTGGGCTTCTTAGTACTTATTGTCTAGGGTTAATTTCTTTATAAATAGATGAGATCTTTGCCTCCATCTAACACACAACATTCCATACAATAATTTATTAGGTTTATTAGGATGAGGGGAGAGTACTCTCCCAAGCTTTGTTCTTCAGGCGGAAGCCTGTGGAGGTATGGGTTTGTAGATTTCCTCTTATGGTTCTAATTAATATGATATTTGCTATGCTTTATCCTCTTAATTATGTTATTGATTGATTGTGATGTATTTATATAGCTTAGCTACCTAGGTCTATATATGTCTTTCATATATCTAGGCCTTGATTTATCTTAGTTGAAGAACCTTGCCTACTTAGTGGCAATTCCTTTACTTGGACTAGTTGGACTTGTAGATGTGTGGAGGTTAATGAGGTAGTAGACAAGTGGCGGTACATTTCCTATCTATTCATGGACTTTTTTGCTTCCTAGGAGATAGTCTTGATAGTTTCAGGGTTGAATTTGTAGGTAAGGGCTGTTAGGGCTAGTCGGCCTGATTAGCTAATCTAGAACATGGATTTGGACAAACTTAGCATATATTGAGAGAATGAACTCAATTAGCAGTAGGAAATCGAGGATCAAACTCATGAATCTGTAAGTAGATGCTTGGAGACCAAATAATTTGTTTTATTATTTTCTAGATCATTTCATCATTATTCCCCCTATTTTCTCTTTTGGTTAATTTAAAGCTAATTCCTTTGCAAGCACAAGATTAGACACATAGACTCCCTTGAGATTCGACTCCTACTTACCGCTCTACACCCGTAGAGAAGTTAGAAAGGATTAACTTTGATAGGGCCTACGACAACCCTCATCAAATTGGCGTCGTTGCCGGGGAGTTCCGATAGTCAAAGAGCCGGGTTGGAGCGAATCGCGAGAGCAGCTGAGGAGATGGCCGAATTGGAGGCCGGGCTGGATAAGCTTCAAGAGGGCTCCGCTGAGAGTGTAGCAGCAAGAGAGGCTGCGAGGATCGCTGAGGAAGAGGTTGCAAGAGCCGCTGAGATAGAGGATGCGAAAGAGGTTGCAAGACCCGTTGAAAGGGATGTTGAGCAACAACGATACAATCACTACCACTTCAGGCAACAACCCTATCCAACGCAGCAATGGTGAAGACCATACCCCGACCCGGAACCTCCTACACGGACCTTGATGCAGGTCTTGATTGAACGTCTTGAGAGCACTAAAAGAGCAATCGAAGAGAACACCAAGTGGATGATCGACGAGTCACAAACACCACAAGATACATGAACAAGCAGGTTGAGCCTATGATGCAAGCTATGGCCACATGGAAGGAGAAATACGCAGCCATCATCAACGCCACCACAGCCAGAAGGGACAAGAGCTCAAACAAGGAGTATACAGAGGAGGAGGATATCGAGGTTGATATTTCAGCCAATAAACACCCCATAGTTGAGGAGGAAGCCCCCTAATCGGCCGTGCAAAAGGCGTGCGGACACGCAACAGAAGAATCGTGTGACCGCGCCCCCTACACGCGCGACCACGCCCCTATTACTGAGATGTGGAGTGAACGCGCACTTACATGGGGCGACCGCATCCCATTACTAAGACAAGGAATGATCGCGCCCCCTATCCGCACGATCGCGCGTTTACAGACCACTTTTCCGGAAATTGAGGCGCAACCGCATCACCCTTGGCGCGCCCGCGCTCCGCCTCATGCATCGCATTATTTTTCTCCTTCACTGAAGATGCACTTTAGCGAGTATGATCCAGGACCGCGGCTAGGCGAGAGGGGAAGTAGGTTTGAGCCGAGGGTCGCTGAGCTGCCACAACGACCCGACACGGGGCCAGTTAAAGGGGAGGAATGTGGCTAGACAGAACAGCACGGATAAGAATAGGAGCTAAGCCTTACCCAAGCCAGAAGAACAGAGGTTTTATCGATAAGGAGGGCCAAGAGGAGCCCGGAGCAGGATGAGAGAGAAACCCGTCGAGCCAACGACGTTAAACAAAGGCGCTGACCGGGAGGCAACCCATTTACGAAGTATTTTTCCTATATCCACTTTTCTTTTACCTTTTTGTTTATTTAACAATGAGGACATTGCTTATTTTAAGTGTGGGATGGGCAATTATCTCAACTATCTAGTTAGTTTGAATGTTTAAGCATTTTTCAAATTTTTAGAGTCGGCTATCATCATGATTTTTCCCTCCTTGATTCTTGTGGACTTCTACAATGGTGCATTGTTTTTGAGTCTTTCAACTATGCCTTTGATGGTAATAGTGCAACTAGATATGATGATGATATGATTGATCTGATTTAGAAATTTGACTCAAGCATGCGGTTTATGTTTAGAATGCATTAGATTCAAAACAAAGTTTGCACGTTTACCCTCTTTCTCTAGTCTTTACCATATGATTTGAGAGTTTTGCTTCCGTCCTTCTTCATTACAAAAGAAAAATAAATAAAAAAGGCAATGAACTCCAAGTGAAATAAGTCGGGAGAGCACACAATCTCCGAGGTGTGAAAAATAACCGAGGGTTCGATCCTCCATGGCTAAGCAAAGAGTCTCAATTGCTGGCCCGGACCGAAAGACGGACGAATAAAAGGTATATTGTTCTGGACCACAAAACAGACAGACCTGGTGCTAAAATAAATTTGTGTGAGTAGGATGAAAAGAAGCATTAGAAGAATACAATTGGACTTATTAGAGTTAAGATTTGGTCTAAATACTTTCAGTGGTGTGGGAGCTTTTGCATTATCTTCATGGATTAGAGCATGTCACTTGAGAATTAGTCCTATTTTTTATCTTGTGTTATCTTTCTTTCGTAGATTAATTGCTTAGAGACATCTTTGACATAGTCTAGAGATTTTTGATTAGTGCATTTGGGTAGAATAGCATAGTTCAAATGTGGGAGAATGATTGATGCCATTGTTGGGTTTATAGTTTGTTTGAGTCTTAAATTAGTTTGATTTATTTTTCGAAATTTTCTATAGTCGGAATCTACGCCTGTTATTCATGATTTTAGGTACCATGAGCTAAAGAGTTGATCGACTTCCACCTCAACCGTGCCATCCATACTCGCTGAGACCGCCGAGAGTTAGCTGCAGATTACTCGAGGACGAGCAAGGTTAAAGTGTGGGGGTATGATTGGCGGCATCTTGTATGTCGTAAAGAGTGGAAGTTAGCATCAATTACCGGCATATTAGGGCACAAATGGAGCATATTTCCATAGTCCTGACTTCGTGGAGAAAAGTAGCTAAATACGAGGATTATGAGTAGAAGAGAGAAGACGCGGAAGGTGAGGAGCAAGCACGTGAAAACAAGAGTCGAAGAGGAAGTGGTCTAGCCAAGGGCGCGACCGCGCCCTAGGTGGCGCGGCCAAAGGGCGAAACTGCACAGTGGCGTGACCACGCCCGACTTGGCGCGACCGTGCCCTGGTTACTCAGAGTCGGCGCGACCGCGCCAACAGACGCGCGCAACCGCGCCGACAGACGCACGCTCGCGCCTTTGCTCTGTTATGCGCAGTGAGAAGCCCTAATTTACGGGAGTTTAAGTGGGCTTTTACCTATTTTTTATATAGATTTCGGGTTGGGCTTCTTAGTACTTATTGTCTAGGGTTAATTTCTTTATAAATAGATGAGAGCTTTGCCTCCATCTAACACACAAAATTCCATACAATAATTTATTAGGTTTATTAGGATGAGGAGAGAGTACTCTCTCAAGCTTTGTTCTTCGGGCGGAAGCCTACAGAGGTATGGGTTTGTAGATTTCCTCTTATGGTTCTAATAAATATGCTAATTTTCTTTGTTTTATCCTCTTTCTTATATTATTGATTGATTGCGATGTATTTATCTAGCTTAGCTACCTAGGTTTATATATCTCTTTCATATATTTAGGGCTTGGTTTATCCTAGTAGGAGAACCTTGCCTAGTTAATGGCAATTCATTTACTTGGACTAGTTGGACTTGTAGATGTGTGGAGGTTAATGAGGTGTTAGTAGCCAAGTGGCGCTACATCTTCCTATCTATTCATGGACATTATGCTTCTTAGGAGATAGTCTTGATAGTTTCAGGGCAGGATTTGTAGGTAAGGGCTATTAGGGCTAGTTGACCAGATTAGTTATTCTAGAACATGGATTAGGACAAACTTAGCATATAATTGAGAGAATGAACCAAATTAGCAATAGGAAATTGAGGATCAAACCCATGAATCCGTAAGTAGATGCTTGGAGACCAATTGCATTTGCTTTTATTATTTTTCTAGAACATTTCATCATTATCCCCCTATTTTCCCTTTTGGTTACTTCAAAGCTAATCCTTTGCAAGGACAAGAATAGACACATAGACTCTCTGTGGGATTTCACTCCTACTTACCGCTCTACGCCCGTAGAGAAGTTAGAAAGGATTAACTTTGATAGGCCTACGACAACCCTCATCAATCATCTAATGTCAGGGAAATATCGTATCAGAGAGGATGTGAGAACAAGATTGATTGTGGGATATACTTAACGCGTCACATGGAAACATTTTTTGGAGAGGGATTACACAACTGGAAATCACAAGTCATGACCGAAGACATGAAGCAAATAGAAGATATGTGCACAAATATACTGCAGATATGATTGAAACCAGATTCAACATTATTGAAAGACATGTCTTGGAGAAGATTGCTCGAGCAGATTAAGAATTTGAAAAATATGTGTTGTATGATGGATTGTATTTTGTTGGTATATGTTTAGGAAAACAATTATGACTTGACTTTCGTGTTTTAAGAACATATGTTTGATGATGAACTTCATATGTTCGACGATGGATATTTTTATTGGTTAGTTGTTTGATAAATTATGCATTTAGTTGACCGTCACATGCGATCAAATGTTCGTCAACCTTACCTGTTAAAAACATGTATAACATCCTTCGAATATAACGTTCATTAAATTTTCATGGGATATTAATATGATATACCTATAATATTAATTAGAAAAATAAAGAAAATACAATTTTCTACAGGAAGGTTAATGTTCATCAAGTGTTGATGAGAAATATAGTTCATCAGAAAAGTGTAATGTTCATCAAGTGTTCATATGATGTTTATCAGTTGTTCTTTATATGTTCATTGTAATTCCGAATAGGATTCATCAAATAATTTTTTATAATTCATTGATTTATTAAAGTGTTCATCAATAAATGCTATATAATGTTCATCAGAATCAAACTATATAGAACATGTGAAAAATATTAATCAACAAGAGAATAATAATAGTACAAGTAAAAGATAGTTCATCAATATAAGCCTAAATGTTCAACATAATATTAAAAGATGTTCACCAACTACTCAGTAAAATGTTTAAACAACCCGGAAAATAATTTGTTTAACAAGGCTAACATTCAGTCACTAATTAAAGTATTGAAACGGCATGAGGAACGATTTTGCCTGGGTTTTGAACAAACTGGGCAATTCTTCTTAACCTTTTTCATGTCAGTGCGAACAATCTCTACCGTGCTCTTCAAACGACTATTCTTTGTCTTGTGTTCCTTCTTTCTTTGCGGGGGATGATGGATATCAACAATATTGGGAATAGGGCCAAGAACATTATGAAATCTGGCTTCTCTGGTCTTTGTAAGAGTCTCGGTGCTACTCACATCATATGCCTCGTACCCGAAAGACCAAGCATACAACTCATGCTATTCATTCAAACAAGACAACAATTCTTTTCAATTAACAAATTCATCTTATATATCATTAATAATACTATCTATCTTGGACATGACTTCATGAACCAACTTTTTCTTCTCATCCATATCAACAAATTACTTGAATACCAAACCATCAATCTCAACTATCGGCTTCAATGTTGAGCTCTTTGTCCATCAAGGTAAGATATATTTATCAGGTAATGTGACTT
>NW_027365974.1:0-85680 GCF_046119375.1 Phyllobates terribilis
TCAAATGTTTTTAAATCCGAGAAGTTGGTTGGACCCCTTATTACATTCAGCAGCATACGCAAGCAATAACATTCAAAATTGCTAACGTGCACCGTGTAAATGCGACC
This sequence comes from Phyllobates terribilis, assembly GCF_046119375.1. Taxonomy (NCBI): domain Eukaryota; kingdom Metazoa; phylum Chordata; class Amphibia; order Anura; family Dendrobatidae; genus Phyllobates; species Phyllobates terribilis. The sequence continues at coordinate 108 of NW_027365974.1, forward strand.
TAGAGCGTCTCCTGCCTTCACACCTGGCCAGCCATCGACAGGTGTTCCTTGTAAACGACGTTTCCATTGCTTCCGTGCCACATTCCAAGTATAGTAGCGAGGCACGTCAATGTAAAGTAATGTTTTTGCAAACGTATCACTTTGGCACAACAGGAAAAATGCAGTTAGTGTAGTTTTAGGTGGTGCTTCTAATCTCTCTCTAAAATTATTTTCCGTAAAGTAAACCCTCTCGCCATTGGGTAAATGAATCGCGAGATGAGTGACGGTTGGGTGTTTCTCGTGCAGAGGCAGACCTAAGATCCGCCACGCTGCTTCGTTACTACTAACATATCGGCCGGTTCTAAAGGTCTGCACCTCATCTCTTGGGTCAATGTTAACATTCCCTTGCTGGCGGATGTTAAAAATAGCCTGGTCGCTACCCTTATTAACATATTTACAAATATATTTTATCGCCTGTACCGTATTACAGAACTCTACATTTAAATGAGAATTAAAATTTTTTGACAAGAGTGGAGAATATGGGACCACCCAGCTATTGTCCACCAATATTTCCTGTGTTCCTCTACGGGTTTTTATAATCGTCTTGCGTCCACCATTCTCTGGTGCTCTGCGCCTGTCATTGGTTTGAGTATCTTTTAAAAGCTTCCTCGGATATTTTTTGGTACATTTTCCTTCCTTCATGCATGGCGATGAAGAATTGAATGTACCACATGGCCCGTGAATCATATTCTTTGTCACTGTATCATAGAGCTTTTGATCGGTTTCTGGGTTTGGTATCTCAGCACATATGATTTCGTCAATTTGGTTCGGATGCAATTTTTCCTTTAACCACAGCAGTAAGTGCACATGAGGCAAACCTCGCTTTTGCCACTCGATCGAGTACATGAAGCATTGCATATCACCAAATATGTAAACTTTTGTAAGTAGAGCTACCAACCTCTGTACTTTTATTCTAAATACTCGAGCTGTTAAGTCATGTCTGTCTGTTGAATTTTGACCAGCCATAAGCTCTTTGGTGATTTCTGGCCAAGCGGGGTTGCAAGTCATTGTATTAAATAAATCAGGCCTCCCATAATTACGTACGTATGTGAACGCATCTCGTGTGTATTCGTGTAGGTATCTCGGGCTATTTACAAATGATGACGGGAGAATCACCATCTGACCTAAGTTATTTGGATCCAAATCCGCATCATTTCTTATTGCATCTTGCAAGTGAATATAATTTTCTGCGCGCAGTTTTTTTTCATTTAAAGAGATGAACCTTAAGCGCTCACTTTCCATCTTTACATACATGTCGACCAGAAACTGATGAAGTAGGAGCCTACACTTAAGCATCAAATTAAAATCGCTGCGACGGACCTTCAAGTGAAAGGCATAAAAATCTTTGCAGGACACCTTTTTGCTTGGCATTGCTTGTTTGGTAATTGGATTTATCTGAGGAATATCAATGCTGTACCCCTCTTGTCCTTTCCAAAAAATTATTGGGTACTCGAGAGCGTCATAGAATCTATGTGTATTGGGAACCCTAGTGAGCATGCCATCGCGCGGCTGCACAACGATGTCCCGAGACATAGTTTGTTCGCTACTAACTATTACAGCAGCTATTTCATTTGTAGTAGGGGCATTGAATCATCTCTCATGTTGACCACGTGGTACACGGTCTGGGTGAATCACTACTTTGAAATGATCGTCATTGATCATTCTGTCTCTATCCGTTTTAAATTCATGCACAAAATGTTGTGGTCGTGAAGTACTCGTTGTAATTTTTTAACTATGTTTCTATCTACGCTTTGCACGCACTCAGTACGCCTGTTGATTTGTTCTTCTTCGTCACCTATGAAATAAACTTGTAAAAATTGTGGTTGCGAAATGGACGTAGGAATTAAAGAACCGATACGGTGGTATACTTGTCCTTGTATTGTAAAGGTCGGGCAAAACCCTGGCATTAAGACAATTTGATCTGCTCCAAAAGACGTCATATGAAAGCACATGTTGTATTTTCTTATATTGTTTAGAAAAAGGCGAGATTCATCAGTTTCATTAGAGAAAAGCTCTTTTAAAGGTTGAACTGGCTCGTCTATATAAGGAAGAGCTACTTTCCCGCCCAAACAACACATACCTGCTGCTTCCTCTTTCCACTTAAGAGCTCCGCAATATTTGCAATCTATGGTCATTGCTTCTATTTTTATAAGCTTGTGAGTTTCATAATCAAGAGTCTCGTCATACTCAAATGCTGCTTTATTAAACAATATCCATGTATTTCTTGTAAATGTTTGACGTCGCTGTGCTGCCCTTTCAGCAACAGTGCGTCTGCGTGATTCGGCCATTTCATAAGTTTCAGTGGCTCTTTGGGACGCCATGTAAGTCGCTTGCTGTTGACGTCGAGCTTGGGACTGTTCTGGAGTTTCAGCAGCCCGTTGAGACGCCAGATACTCCGCATGCTGTTCACGTCGGGCTTGGGACTGTTCTTGAGTTTCAGCAGCCCGTTGAGATGCCAAAAGCTCCGCATTCCGTTCACGTCGGGCTTGGGATTGTTCTGGAGTCTCTGCAGCTCTATGTGCCGCACAACGCACCGCCTGCTCAAGCCTTCGTTGCTCGGCTTGTTGAGACGTCTCATCACGTCTAATTATTTTCATAGCTCGGGCTTTATTAGAGCTTTGCGAAATGTTACACTTACGCTTTCGCGGCATTTTTATAAGTACTAATTACAAAATAGGTACTTAGTAAAGTTCAAACAAAATACTAAAACAATCTAATTAGTTATATTACGATCGCTGTACAGACGATATCAGTTGTATATGACTGGTCTATGAGGAGCAGCTGTGGCGCGGTTACCCATAGCAACCATTCCCAGTGCTCTGTGGGAGCTGAGAGCAGCCTGCTGGTGGTGTGGGTGACATGCTGCACTGCACACACACAGGGCTGTGCTGCACACAGGAGGGGAGGACACCATTTGTGTAGCGCTGCTGCCGGTGCTGTCAGGCTGCAGTGTGTGCATCCTCCATGGAGCCGCGCTCAGGTTACTGCCCCTCCCCGTGTGTGAGTCACTTCCCCTCCGCCCAGGTGAGGCGCTCGGAACTTTCCCGGCTGCAGCAGCTGGCGCAGGTGAGCGCATGTTTTATTATACGGTGTTATGTGGAGGGACAATGGCGGCGGGGACCCCCTGTGTGAGGACAATGACGGCCCGGTGCCCCCGGGCAACCTGCAGGAGGAAGCCTCACACTCCCCCCGGGCTGTGGGCGCGGGCAGGCCGTGCTGGGACGTGTAGTTCCCTAGTAACCTGTTCCTGACATATGGGCTGTTTTCTGTGTTTTTTTATTTTTTTTTAAGTCTGAGAAAATGTCATAAATTATCCTTCTCCCTTCAGCTGTTTCCAGAGTGTAATGTATCAGGGTGAGCTCATGACTGACAGCTAGGAAATGTCAGTCCCTGGGGGTCGTGTGTGAACCCCCTGTGCCACACTTGAACCTGGCCACGGTATATGATAACCCCTGTATTCTGACTGTGGACAGGCGGCAACTGTGACCTCACTATACAATGATCCACTATGGGCAAATTATTGTATTATCAATCTCTTCTGACTGCTGTAAATCAGCCATTTAAATATCACCTGTGTATGTGTGTATATAAGAGAGCTCTCAGAGGCCAGATTTTTTTCCGACTTAATTGACATGTATCGTTATATTACGACCAAAATTACATAAAATCATTACAAATTGTAGCCTATATGTTATTCCGATGTATAATCTATATTACTGTAAAGTTTCATGCAAATCCGTCCAGTAGTTTTTTCGTGAAAGAGTAACAAACATAAATACTGACAAACTTTCGCATTTATAATATTAGTAGGATATATATATATATAAGTGTTTGTGTGCGTGTGGAGCTGCATGAGTATATAAGAGAGCTGTTGGTGTATGTAAGAAAGCTGTGTACAAGTATGAAGCATAACAGTGAGTGTATGTAACAGATGTGTGAGTGCATACTTCAAAGCTGTATAAAAGCTATATGTTTCAGAACTGTGTTTGTGTATGGAGGAGAGTTGTGTGTGTATTTAGGAAAACTGCGTGTGTGATAGTAGTAGAGTTGTGTGTATGCAGGAGAGATGTATGTGTATGCAGGAGAGATGTGTGTATGTAGGAAAGAGGGTGGAAACTTATCAATGCTATAGGACCTATGCAAGAACCTAACATGATCAAATTTGACTTATGACAATACAGCTTTAAAAAATGCATTGGCATCAATTGTACCGATCATCTACTTTCAATGAATTATCAGCAAATTGGTGAAGTACACCTATTAAAAAAAAAATAACAGCCTCCTCCATATCCCCTCTAGCTGTCCTGTCCATCACCAAGATAGGTGCATTTTCTGCCATTTTAGGTAGAAGTAATGTTCAACCAATTTGCTTCTAATTTAGACAAAGTAGCAGGAAGGTTTATCAAACAAACTCTACATATGAGCTCTATCTATTTTACATTACATGTAATGTGTATTCACAAAATGTCCATTTTCTATATGTGTGAACTTCAAATCTTTTTTTTTAGTAAGTTTTAGTGCATGATGAGGTGGTGTTTACCTATAGGATCCACCATCTCTTGGACTGGGCACCATTGATGGTATTTATTGGGCCTCACATTCTTAAGTAAATCTCAATATTGCTTCAAAAATGTAGTTTTGCATATACAGTTTACAGACAGAATGTTAACACATTAAGCAAGAGTGTGACAACTTATCAGTGCTAAATGTGCCATAAAAAAAACCCAGCATGGTAAAATTCTTAACTTTGACAAGTGACAACATACCTGGCAAAATGCATTGTAAACCAAATGTAATTTTTAGCTGCAGTATATTTTAGACAATCAAAATGATGCTAAAATGTGTGTGTTTCTGACAGTCTAGAGGCAGCTTATTCTGATGGAGGAAAACGCTGACAGCATCCTTCCTGATCACTGAAAGAACTGTTCTCCTTTCTCCTGCCCCACACTGATCTATCTGATCGGTGCAGTGCAGGAGAGAAAGACACCAGGACTTGCATGGATGTTGCGCATCCTGTGTAGCTGAAAAAACTTCTGCAAGACTAGCCCTTGGACCTCTTTATGAAAAGAAGAACGACACTCCTGATATGTGAGGTGGCATGGATAGGGTCCCAATCAAACAAAGTTGTTGATTAGCCATTGAACCTTTCAGGTCATGTGATCAGTCACATTCCTGGAAGGAATTTCAAGATGTGGTAATGTATACGATGGATGAGTGTACATATATATATATATATATATGTGTTTGTGTGTGTGGAGCTGCATGAGTATATAAGAGAGCTGTTGGTGTATGTAAGAAAGCTGTGTATAAGTATGTAGCAAAACAGTGCGTGTATGTAACAGAGGTGTGAGTGCATACTTCAAAGCTGTAGAAAAGCTATATGTGTTAGAACTGTGTTTGTGTATGGAGGAGAGTTGTGTGTGTATTTCGGAAAATTGCGTGTGTGATAGTAGTAGAGTTGTGTGTATGCAGGAGAGATGTGTGTATGTAGGAAAGAGGGTGGAAACTTATCAATGCTATAGGACCTATGCAAGAACCTAACATGATCAAATTTGACTCCTGACAATACAGCTTTAAAAAATGCATTGGCAGCAATTGTACCGATCATCTACTTTCAATGAATTATCAGCAAATTGGTGAAAGTACACCTATTAAAAAAAAAATAACAGCCTCCTCCATATCCCCTCTAGCTGTCCTATCCATCACCAAGATAGGTGCGTTTTCTGCCATTTTAGGTAGAAGTAATGTTCAACCAATTTGCTTCTAATTTAGACAAAGTAGTAGGAAAGTTTATCAAACAAACTCTACATATGAGCTCTATCTATTTTACAATACGTGTAATATGTATTCACAAAATGTCCATTTTCTATATGTGTGAACTTCACATCTTTTTTTTTTTTTAGTAAGTTTTAGTGCATGATGAGGTGGTGTTTACCTATAGGATCCACCATCTCTTGGACTGGGCACCATTGATGGTATTTATTGGGCCCCACGTTCTTAAGTAAATCTCAATATTGCTTCAAAAAGGTAGCTATGCATATACAGTTTACAGACAGAATGTTAACATATTAAGCAAGAGTGTGACAACTTATCAGTGCTAAATGTGCCATAAAAAAACCCAGCATGTAAAATTCTTAGCTTTGACAAGTGACAACATATCTGGCAAAATGCATTGTAAACCAAATGTAATTTTTAGCTGCAGTAAATTTTAGACAATTAAAATGATGTTAAAATGTGTGTGTTTCTTACAGTCTAGAGGCTGCTTATTCTGATGGAGGAAAACACTGACAGCATCCTTCATGATCACTGAAAGAACTGTTCTCCTTTCTCCTGCCCCACACTGATCTATCTGATCGGTGCAGTGCAGGGGAGAAAGTCACCAGGACTTGCACGGATGTTGCGCATCCTGTGTAGCTGAAAAAACTTCTGCAAGACTAGCCCTTGGACCTCTTTATGAAAAGAAGAACGACACTCCTGATATGTGAGGTGGCATGGATAGGGTCCCAATCAAACAAAGTTGTTGATTAACCATTGAACCTTTCAGGTCATGTGATCAGTCACATTCCTGGAAGGAATTTCAAGATGTGGTAATGTATACGATGGATGAGTGTACATATATATATATATATATATATATATATATATATATAAGTGTTTGTGTGTGTGGAGCTGCATGAGTATATAAGAGAGCTGTTGGTGTATGTAAGAAAGCTGTGTACAAGTATGTAGCAAAACAGTGCGTGTATGTAACAGAGGTGTGAGTGCATACTTCAAAGCTGTAGAAAAGCTATATGTGTTAGAACTGTGTTTGTGTATGGAGGAGAGTTGTGTGTGTATTTCGGAAAATTGCGTGTGTGATAGTAGTAGAGTTGTGTGTATGCAGGAGAGATGTGTGTATGTAGGAAAGAGGGTGGAAACTTATCAATGCTATAGGACCTATGCAAGAACCTAACATGATCAAATTTGACTCATGACAATACAGCTTTAAAAAATGCATTGGCAGCAATTGTACCGATCATCTACTTTCAATGAATTATCAGCAAATTGGTGAAAGTACACCTATTAAAAAAAAAATAACAGCCTCCTCCATATCCCCTCTAGCTGTCCTGTCCATCACCAAGATAGGTGCGTTTTCTGCCATTTTAGGTAGAAGTAATGTTCAACCAATTTGCTTCTAATTTAGACAAAGTAGTAGGAAAGTTTATCAAACAAACTCTACATATGAGCTCTATCTATTTTACAATACGTGTAATATGTATTCACAAAATGTCCATCTTCTATATGTGTGAACTTCACATCTTTTTTTTTTTTAGTAAGTTTTAGTGCATGATGAGGTGGTGTTTACCTATAGGATCCACCATCTCTTGGACTGGGCACCATTGATGGTATTTATTGGGCCCCACGTTCTTAAGTAAATCTCAATATTGCTTCAAAAAGGTAGCTATGCATATACAGTTTACAGACAGAATGTTAACATATTAAGCAAGAGTGTGACAACTTATCAGTGCTAAATGTGCCATAAAAAAACCCAGCATGTAAAATTCTTAGCTTTGACAAGTGACAACATATCTGGCAAAATGCATTGTAAACCAAATGTAATTTTTAGCTGCAGTAAATTTTAGACAATCAAAATGATGTTAAAATGTGTGTGTTTCTTACAGTCTAGAGGCTGCTTATTCTGATGGAGGAAAACACTGACAGCATCCTTCATGATCACTGAAAGAACTGTTCTCCTTTCTCCTGCCCCACACTGATCTATCTGATCGGTGCAGTGCAGGGGAGAAAGTCACCAGGACTTGCACGGATGTTGCGCATCCTGTGTAGCTGAAAAAACTTCTGCAAGACTAGCCCTTGGACCTCTTTATGAAAAGAAGAACGACACTCCTGATATGTGAGGTGGCATGGATAGGGTCCCAATCAAACAAAGTTGTTGATTAGCCATTGAACCTTTCAGGTCATGTGATCATCACATTCCTGGAAGGAATTTCAAGATGTGGTAATGTATACGATGGATGAGTGTACATATATATATATATATATATAAGTGTTTGTGTGTGTGGAGCTGCATGAGTATATAAGAGAGCTGTTGGTGTATGGTATGTAAGAAAGCTGTGTACAAGTATGTAGCAAAACAGTGCGTGTATGTAACAGAGGTGTGAGTGCATACTTCAAAGCTGTAGAAAAGCTATATGTGTTAGAACTGTGTTTGTGTATGGAGGAGAGTTGTGTGTGTATTTCGGAAAATTGCGTGTGTGATAGTAGTAGAGTTGTGTGTATGCAGGAGAGATGTGTGTATGTAGGAAAGAGGGTGGAAACTTATCAATGCTATAGGACCTATGCAAGAACCTAACATGATCAAATTTGACTCATGACAATACAGCTTTAAAAAATGCACTGGCAGCAATTGTACCGATCATCTACTTTCAATGAATTATCAGCAAATTGGTGAAAGTACACCTATTAAAAAAAAAATAACAGCCTCCTCCATATCCCCTCTAGCTGTCCTGTCCATCACCAAGATAGGTGCGTTTTCTGCCATTTTAGGTAGAAGTAATGTTCAACCAATTTGCTTCTAATTTAGACAAAGTAGTAGGAAAGTTTATCAAACAAACTCTACATATGAGCTCTATCTATTTTACAATACGTGTAATATGTATTCACAAAATGTCCATTTTCTATATGTGTGAACTTCACATCTTTTTTTTTTTTAGTAAGTTTTAGTGCATGATGAGGTGGTGTTTACCTATAGGATCCATCATCTCTTGGACTGGGCACCATTGATGGTATTTATTGGGCCCCACGTTCTTAAGTAAATCTCAATATTGCTTCAAAAAGGTAGCTATGCATATACAGTTTACAGACAGAATGTTAACATATTAAGCAAGAGTGTGACAACTTATCAGTGCTAAATGTGCCATAAAAAAACCCAGCATGTAAAATTCTTAGCTTTGACAAGTGACAACATATCTGGCAAAATGCATTGTAAACCAAATGTAATTTTTAGCTGCAGTAAATTTTAGACAATTAAAATGATGTTAAAATGTGTGTGTTTCTTACAGTCTAGAGGCTGCTTATTCTGATGGAGGAAAACACTGACAGCATCCTTCATGATCACTGAAAGAACTGTTCTCCTTTCTCCTGCCCCACACTGATCTATCTGATCGGTGCAGTGCAGGGGAGAAAGTCACCAGGACTTGCACGGATGTTGCGCATCCTGTGTAGCTGAAAAAACTTCTGCAAGACTAGCCCTTGGACCTCTTTATGAAAAGAAGAACGACACTCCTGATATGTGAGGTGGCATGGATAGGGTCCCAATCAAACAAAGTTGTTGATTAACCATTGAACCTTTCAGGTCATGTGATCAGTCACATTCCTGGAAGGAATTTCAAGATGTGGTAATGTATACGATGGATGAGTGTACATATATATATATATATATATATATATATATATAAGTGTTTGTGTGTGTGGAGCTGCATGAGTATATAAGAGAGCTGTTGGTGTATGTAAGAAAGCTGTGTACAAGTATGTAGCAAAACAGTGCGTGTATGTAACAGAGGTGTGAGTGCATACTTCAAAGCTGTAGAAAAGCTATATGTGTTAGAACTGTGTTTGTGTATGGAGGAGAGTTGTGTGTGTATTTCGGAAAATTGCGTGTGTGATAGTAGTAGAGTTGTGTGTATGCAGGAGAGATGTGTGTATGTAGGAAAGAGGGTGGAAACTTATCAATGCTATAGGACCTATGCAAGAACCTAACATGATCAAATTTGACTCATGACAATACAGCTTTAAAAAATGCATTGGCAGCAATTGTACCGATCATCTACTTTCAATGAATTATCAGCAAATTGGTGAAAGTACACCTATTAAAAAAAAAATAACAGCCTCCTCCATATCCCCTCTAGCTGTCCTGTCCATCACCAAGATAGGTGCGTTTTCTGCCATTTTAGGTAGAAGTAATGTTCAACCAATTTGCTTCTAATTTAGACAAAGTAGTAGGAAAGTTTATCAAACAAACTCTACATATGAGCTCTATCTATTTTACAATACGTGTAATATGTATTCACAAAATGTCCATCTTCTATATGTGTGAACTTCACATCTTTTTTTTTTTTAGTAAGTTTTAGTGCATGATGAGGTGGTGTTTACCTATAGGATCCACCATCTCTTGGACTGGGCACCATTGATGGTATTTATTGGGCCCCACGTTCTTAAGTAAATCTCAATATTGCTTCAAAAAGGTAGCTATGCATATACAGTTTACAGACAGAATGTTAACATATTAAGCAAGAGTGTGACAACTTATCAGTGCTAAATGTGCCATAAAAAAAGCCAGCATGTAAAATTCTTAGCTTTGACAAGTGACAACATATCTGGCAAAATGCATTGTAAACCAAATGTAATTTTTAGCTGCAGTAAATTTTAGACAATCAAAATGATGTTAAAATGTGTGTGTTTCTTACAGTCTAGAGGCTGCTTATTCTGATGGAGGAAAACACTGACAGCATCCTTCATGATCACTGAAAGAACTGTTCTCCTTTCTCCTGCCCCACACTGATCTATCTGATCGGTGCAGTGCAGGGGAGAAAGTCACCAGGACTTGCACGGATGTTGCGCATCCTGTGTAGCTGAAAAAACTTCTGCAAGACTAGCCCTTGGACCTCTTTATGAAAAGAAGAACGACACTCCTGATATGTGAGGTGGCATGGATAGGGTCCCAATCAAACAAAGTTGTTGATTAGCCATTGAACCTTTCAGGTCATGTGATCAGTCACATTCCTGGAAGGAATTTCAAGATGTGGTAATGTATACGATGGATGAGTGTACATATATATATATATATATAAGTGTTTGTGTGTGTGGAGCTGCATGAGTATATAAGAGAGCTGTTGGTGTATGGTATGTAAGAAAGCTGTGTACAAGTATGTAGCAAAACAGTGCGTGTATGTAACAGAGGTGTGAGTGCATACTTCAAAGCTGTAGAAAAGCTATATGTGTTAGAACTGTGTTTGTGTATGGAGGAGAGTTGTGTGTGTATTTCGGAAAATTGCGTGTGTGATAGTAGTAGAGTTGTGTGTATGCAGGAGAGATGTGTGTATGTAGGAAAGAGGGTGGAAACTTATCAATGCTATAGGACCTATGCAAGAACCTAACATGATCAAATTTGACTCATGACAATACAGCTTTAAAAAATGCATTGGCAGCAATTGTACCGATCATCTACTTTCAATGAATTATCAGCAAATTGGTGAAAGTACACCTATTAAAAAAAAAATAACAGCCTCCTCCATATCCCCTCTAGCTGTCCTGTCCATCACCAAGATAGGTGCGTTTTCTGCCATTTTAGGTAGAAGTAATGTTCAACCAATTTGCTTCTAATTTAGACAAAGTAGTAGGAAAGTTTATCAAACAAACTCTACATATGAGCTCTATCTATTTTACAATACGTGTAATATGTATTCACAAAATGTCCATTTTCTATATGTGTGAACTTCACATCTTTTTTTTTTTTAGTAAGTTTTAGTGCATGATGAGGTGGTGTTTACCTATAGGATCCATCATCTCTTGGACTGGGCACCATTGATGGTATTTATTGGGCCCCACGTTCTTAAGTAAATCTCAATATTGCTTCAAAAAGGTAGCTATGCATATACAGTTTACAGACAGAATGTTAACATATTAAGCAAGAGTGTGACAACTTATCAGTGCTAAATGTGCCATAAAAAAACCCAGCATGTAAAATTCTTAGCTTTGACAAGTGACAACATATCTGGCAAAATGCATTGTAAACCAAATGTAATTTTTAGCTGCAGTAAATTTTAGACAATTAAAATGATGTTAAAATGTGTGTGTTTCTTACAGTCTAGAGGCTGCTTATTCTGATGGAGGAAAACACTGACAGCATCCTTCATGATCACTGAAAGAACTGTTCTCCTTTCTCCTGCCCCACACTGATCTATCTGATCGGTGCAGTGCAGGGGAGAAAGTCACCAGGACTTGCACGGATGTTGCGCATCCTGTGTAGCTGAAAAAACTTCTGCAAGACTAGCCCTTGGACCTCTTTATGAAAAGAAGAACGACACTCCTGATATGTGAGGTGGCATGGATAGGGTCCCAATCAAACAAAGTTGTTGATTAACCATTGAACCTTTCAGGTCATGTGATCAGTCACATTCCTGGAAGGAATTTCAAGATGTGGTAATGTATACGATGGATGAGTGTACATATATATATATATATATATATATATATATATAAGTGTTTGTGTGTGTGGAGCTGCATGAGTATATAAGAGAGCTGTTGGTGTATGTAAGAAAGCTGTGTACAAGTATGTAGCAAAACAGTGCGTGTATGTAACAGAGGTGTGAGTGCATACTTCAAAGCTGTAGAAAAGCTATATGTGTTAGAACTGTGTTTGTGTATGGAGGAGAGTTGTGTGTGTATTTCGGAAAATTGCGTGTGTGATAGTAGTAGAGTTGTGTGTATGCAGGAGAGATGTGTGTATGTAGGAAAGAGGGTGGAAACTTATCAATGCTATAGGACCTATGCAAGAACCTAACATGATCAAATTTGACTCATGACAATACAGCTTTAAAAAATGCATTGGCAGCAATTGTACCGATCATCTACTTTCAATGAATTATCAGCAAATTGGTGAAAGTACACCTATTAAAAAAAAAATAACAGCCTCCTCCATATCCCCTCTAGCTGTCCTGTCCATCACCAAGATAGGTGCGTTTTCTGCCATTTTAGGTAGAAGTAATGTTCAACCAATTTGCTTCTAATTTAGACAAAGTAGTAGGAAAGTTTATCAAACAAACTCTACATATGAGCTCTATCTATTTTACAATACGTGTAATATGTATTCACAAAATGTCCATCTTCTATATGTGTGAACTTCACATCTTTTTTTTTTTTAGTAAGTTTTAGTGCATGATGAGGTGGTGTTTACCTATAGGATCCACCATCTCTTGGACTGGGCACCATTGATGGTATTTATTGGGCCCCACGTTCTTAAGTAAATCTCAATATTGCTTCAAAAAGGTAGCTATGCATATACAGTTTACAGACAGAATGTTAACATATTAAGCAAGAGTGTGACAACTTATCAGTGCTAAATGTGCCATAAAAAAAGCCAGCATGTAAAATTCTTAGCTTTGACAAGTGACAACATATCTGGCAAAATGCATTGTAAACCAAATGTAATTTTTAGCTGCAGTAAATTTTAGACAATCAAAATGATGTTAAAATGTGTGTGTTTCTTACAGTCTAGAGGCTGCTTATTCTGATGGAGGAAAACACTGACAGCATCCTTCATGATCACTGAAAGAACTGTTCTCCTTTCTCCTGCCCCACACTGATCTATCTGATCGGTGCAGTGCAGGGGAGAAAGTCACCAGGACTTGCACGGATGTTGCGCATCCTGTGTAGCTGAAAAAACTTCTGCAAGACTAGCCCTTGGACCTCTTTATGAAAAGAAGAACGACACTCCTGATATGTGAGGTGGCATGGATAGGGTCCCAATCAAACAAAGTTGTTGATTAGCCATTGAACCTTTCAGGTCATGTGATCAGTCACATTCCTGGAAGGAATTTCAAGATGTGGTAATGTATACGATGGATGAGTGTACATATATATATATATATATATAAGTGTTTGTGTGTGTGGAGCTGCATGAGTATATAAGAGAGCTGTTGGTGTATGGTATGTAAGAAAGCTGTGTACAAGTATGTAGCAAAACAGTGCGTGTATGTAACAGAGGTGTGAGTGCATACTTCAAAGCTGTAGAAAAGCTATATGTGTTAGAACTGTGTTTGTGTATGGAGGAGAGTTGTGTGTGTATTTCGGAAAATTGCGTGTGTGATAGTAGTAGAGTTGTGTGTATGCAGGAGAGATGTGTGTATGTAGGAAAGAGGGTGGAAACTTATCAATGCTATAGGACCTATGCAAGAACCTAACATGATCAAATTTGACTCATGACAATACAGCTTTAAAAAATGCATTGGCAGCAATTGTACCGATCATCTACTTTCAATGAATTATCAGCAAATTGGTGAAAGTACACCTATTAAAAAAAAAATAACAGCCTCCTCCATATCCCCTCTAGCTGTCCTGTCCATCACCAAGATAGGTGCGTTTTCTGCCATTTTAGGTAGAAGTAATGTTCAACCAATTTGCTTCTAATTTAGACAAAGTAGTAGGAAAGTTTATCAAACAAACTCTACATATGAGCTCTATCTATTTTACAATACGTGTAATATGTATTCACAAAATGTCCATTTTCTATATGTGTGAACTTCACATCTTTTTTTTTTTTAGTAAGTTTTAGTGCATGATGAGGTGGTGTTTACCTATAGGATCCATCATCTCTTGGACTGGGCACCATTGATGGTATTTATTGGGCCCCACGTTCTTAAGTAAATCTCAATATTGCTTCAAAAAGGTAGCTATGCATATACAGTTTACAGACAGAATGTTAACATATTAAGCAAGAGTGTGACAACTTATCAGTGCTAAATGTGCCATAAAAAAAGCCAGCATGTAAAATTCTTAGCTTTGACAAGTGACAACATATCTGGCAAAATGCATTGTAAACCAAATGTAATTTTTAGCTGCAGTAAATTTTAGACAATCAAAATGATGTTAAAATGTGTGTGTTTCTTACAGTCTAGAGGCTGCTTATTCTGATGGAGGAAAACACTGACAGCATCCTTCATGATCACTGAAAGAACTGTTCTCCTTTCTCCTGCCCCACACTGATCTATCTGATCGGTGCAGTGCAGGGGAGAAAGTCACCAGGACTTGCACGGATGTTGCGCATCCTGTGTAGCTGAAAAAACTTCTGCAAGACTAGCCCTTGGACCTCTTTATGAAAAGAAGAACGACACTCCTGATATGTGAGGTGGCATGGATAGGGTCCCAATCAAACAAAGTTGTTGATTAGCCATTGAACCTTTCAGGTCATGTGATCAGTCACATTCCTGGAAGGAATTTCAAGATGTGGTAATGTATACGATGGATGAGTGTACATATATATATATATATATATAAGTGTTTGTGTGTGTGGAGCTGCATGAGTATATAAGAGAGCTGTTGGTGTATGGTATGTAAGAAAGCTGTGTACAAGTATGTAGCAAAACAGTGCGTGTATGTAACAGAGGTGTGAGTGCATACTTCAAAGCTGTAGAAAAGCTATATGTGTTAGAACTGTGTTTGTGTATGGAGGAGAGTTGTGTGTGTATTTCGGAAAATTGCGTGTGTGATAGTAGTAGAGTTGTGTGTATGCAGGAGAGATGTGTGTATGTAGGAAAGAGGGTGGAAACTTATCAATGCTATAGGACCTATGCAAGAACCTAACATGATCAAATTTGACTCATGACAATACAGCTTTAAAAAATGCATTGGCAGCAATTGTACCGATCATCTACTTTCAATGAATTATCAGCAAATTGGTGAAAGTACACCTATTAAAAAAAAAATAACAGCCTCCTCCATATCCCCTCTAGCTGTCCTGTCCATCACCAAGATAGGTGCGTTTTCTGCCATTTTAGGTAGAAGTAATGTTCAACCAATTTGCTTCTAATTTAGACAAAGTAGTAGGAAAGTTTATCAAACAAACTCTACATATGAGCTCTATCTATTTTACAATACGTGTAATATGTATTCACAAAATGTCCATTTTCTATATGTGTGAACTTCACATCTTTTTTTTTTTTAGTAAGTTTTAGTGCATGATGAGGTGGTGTTTACCTATAGGATCCATCATCTCTTGGACTGGGCACCATTGATGGTATTTATTGGGCCCCACGTTCTTAAGTAAATCTCAATATTGCTTCAAAAAGGTAGCTATGCATATACAGTTTACAGACAGAATGTTAACATATTAAGCAAGAGTGTGACAACTTATCAGTGCTAAATGTGCCATAAAAAAACCCAGCATGTAAAATTCTTAGCTTTGACAAGTGACAACATATCTGGCAAAATGCATTGTAAACCAAATGTAATTTTTAGCTGCAGTAAATTTTAGACAATTAAAATGATGTTAAAATGTGTGTGTTTCTTACAGTCTAGAGGCTGCTTATTCTGATGGAGGAAAACACTGACAGCATCCTTCATGATCACTGAAAGAACTGTTCTCCTTTCTCCTGCCCCACACTGATCTATCTGATCGGTGCAGTGCAGGGGAGAAAGTCACCAGGACTTGCACGGATGTTGCGCATCCTGTGTAGCTGAAAAAACTTCTGCAAGACTAGCCCTTGGACCTCTTTATGAAAAGAAGAACGACACTCCTGATATGTGAGGTGGCATGGATAGGGTCCCAATCAAACAAAGTTGTTGATTAACCATTGAACCTTTCAGGTCATGTGATCAGTCACATTCCTGGAAGGAATTTCAAGATGTGGTAATGTATACGATGGATGAGTGTACATATATATATATATATATATATATATATATATATAAGTGTTTGTGTGTGTGGAGCTGCATGAGTATATAAGAGAGCTGTTGGTGTATGTAAGAAAGCTGTGTACAAGTATGTAGCAAAACAGTGCGTGTATGTAACAGAGGTGTGAGTGCATACTTCAAAGCTGTAGAAAAGCTATATGTGTTAGAACTGTGTTTGTGTATGGAGGAGAGTTGTGTGTGTATTTCGGAAAATTGCGTGTGTGATAGTAGTAGAGTTGTGTGTATGCAGGAGAGATGTGTGTATGTAGGAAAGAGGGTGGAAACTTATCAATGCTATAGGACCTATGCAAGAACCTAACATGATCAAATTTGACTCATGACAATACAGCTTTAAAAAATGCATTGGCAGCAATTGTACCGATCATCTACTTTCAATGAATTATCAGCAAATTGGTGAAAGTACACCTATTAAAAAAAAAATAACAGCCTCCTCCATATCCCCTCTAGCTGTCCTGTCCATCACCAAGATAGGTGCGTTTTCTGCCATTTTAGGTAGAAGTAATGTTCAACCAATTTGCTTCTAATTTAGACAAAGTAGTAGGAAAGTTTATCAAACAAACTCTACATATGAGCTCTATCTATTTTACAATACGTGTAATATGTATTCACAAAATGTCCATCTTCTATATGTGTGAACTTCACATCTTTTTTTTTTTTAGTAAGTTTTAGTGCATGATGAGGTGGTGTTTACCTATAGGATCCACCATCTCTTGGACTGGGCACCATTGATGGTATTTATTGGGCCCCACGTTCTTAAGTAAATCTCAATATTGCTTCAAAAAGGTAGCTATGCATATACAGTTTACAGACAGAATGTTAACATATTAAGCAAGAGTGTGACAACTTATCAGTGCTAAATGTGCCATAAAAAAACCCAGCATGTAAAATTCTTAGCTTTGACAAGTGACAACATATCTGGCAAAATGCATTGTAAACCAAATGTAATTTTTAGCTGCAGTAAATTTTAGACAATCAAAATGATGTTAAAATGTGTGTGTTTCTTACAGTCTAGAGGCTGCTTATTCTGATGGAGGAAAACACTGACAGCATCCTTCATGATCACTGAAAGAACTGTTCTCCTTTCTCCTGCCCCACACTGATCTATCTGATCGGTGCAGTGCAGGGGAGAAAGTCACCAGGACTTGCACGGATGTTGCGCATCCTGTGTAGCTGAAAAAACTTCTGCAAGACTAGCCCTTGGACCTCTTTATGAAAAGAAGAACGACACTCCTGATATGTGAGGTGGCATGGATAGGGTCCCAATCAAACAAAGTTGTTGATTAGCCATTGAACCTTTCAGGTCATGTGATCATCACATTCCTGGAAGGAATTTCAAGATGTGGTAATGTATACGATGGATGAGTGTACATATATATATATATATATATAAGTGTTTGTGTGTGTGGAGCTGCATGAGTATATAAGAGAGCTGTTGGTGTATGGTATGTAAGAAAGCTGTGTACAAGTATGTAGCAAAACAGTGCGTGTATGTAACAGAGGTGTGAGTGCATACTTCAAAGCTGTAGAAAAGCTATATGTGTTAGAACTGTGTTTGTGTATGGAGGAGAGTTGTGTGTGTATTTCGGAAAATTGCGTGTGTGATAGTAGTAGAGTTGTGTGTATGCAGGAGAGATGTGTGTATGTAGGAAAGAGGGTGGAAACTTATCAATGCTATAGGACCTATGCAAGAACCTAACATGATCAAATTTGACTCATGACAATACAGCTTTAAAAAATGCACTGGCAGCAATTGTACCGATCATCTACTTTCAATGAATTATCAGCAAATTGGTGAAAGTACACCTATTAAAAAAAAAATAACAGCCTCCTCCATATCCCCTCTAGCTGTCCTGTCCATCACCAAGATAGGTGCGTTTTCTGCCATTTTAGGTAGAAGTAATGTTCAACCAATTTGCTTCTAATTTAGACAAAGTAGTAGGAAAGTTTATCAAACAAACTCTACATATGAGCTCTATCTATTTTACAATACGTGTAATATGTATTCACAAAATGTCCATTTTCTATATGTGTGAACTTCACATCTTTTTTTTTTTTAGTAAGTTTTAGTGCATGATGAGGTGGTGTTTACCTATAGGATCCATCATCTCTTGGACTGGGCACCATTGATGGTATTTATTGGGCCCCACGTTCTTAAGTAAATCTCAATATTGCTTCAAAAAGGTAGCTATGCATATACAGTTTACAGACAGAATGTTAACATATTAAGCAAGAGTGTGACAACTTATCAGTGCTAAATGTGCCATAAAAAAACCCAGCATGTAAAATTCTTAGCTTTGACAAGTGACAACATATCTGGCAAAATGCATTGTAAACCAAATGTAATTTTTAGCTGCAGTAAATTTTAGACAATTAAAATGATGTTAAAATGTGTGTGTTTCTTACAGTCTAGAGGCTGCTTATTCTGATGGAGGAAAACACTGACAGCATCCTTCATGATCACTGAAAGAACTGTTCTCCTTTCTCCTGCCCCACACTGATCTATCTGATCGGTGCAGTGCAGGGGAGAAAGTCACCAGGACTTGCACGGATGTTGCGCATCCTGTGTAGCTGAAAAAACTTCTGCAAGACTAGCCCTTGGACCTCTTTATGAAAAGAAGAACGACACTCCTGATATGTGAGGTGGCATGGATAGGGTCCCAATCAAACAAAGTTGTTGATTAACCATTGAACCTTTCAGGTCATGTGATCAGTCACATTCCTGGAAGGAATTTCAAGATGTGGTAATGTATACGATGGATGAGTGTACATATATATATATATATATATATATATATATATAAGTGTTTGTGTGTGTGGAGCTGCATGAGTATATAAGAGAGCTGTTGGTGTATGTAAGAAAGCTGTGTACAAGTATGTAGCAAAACAGTGCGTGTATGTAACAGAGGTGTGAGTGCATACTTCAAAGCTGTAGAAAAGCTATATGTGTTAGAACTGTGTTTGTGTATGGAGGAGAGTTGTGTGTGTATTTCGGAAAATTGCGTGTGTGATAGTAGTAGAGTTGTGTGTATGCAGGAGAGATGTGTGTATGTAGGAAAGAGGGTGGAAACTTATCAATGCTATAGGACCTATGCAAGAACCTAACATGATCAAATTTGACTCATGACAATACAGCTTTAAAAAATGCATT
Source organism: Phyllobates terribilis (assembly GCF_046119375.1). NCBI lineage: Eukaryota > Metazoa > Chordata > Amphibia > Anura > Dendrobatidae > Phyllobates > Phyllobates terribilis. Next base: position 19,762 of record NW_027365974.1, read on the forward strand.
GGCAGCAATTGTACCGATCATCTACTTTCAATGAATTATCAGCAAATTGGTGAAAGTACACCTATTAAAAAAAAAATAACAGCCTCCTCCATATCCCCTCTAGCTGTCCTGTCCATCACCAAGATAGGTGCGTTTTCTGCCATTTTAGGTAGAAGTAATGTTCAACCAATTTGCTTCTAATTTAGACAAAGTAGTAGGAAAGTTTATCAAACAAACTCTACATATGAGCTCTATCTATTTTACAATACGTGTAATATGTATTCACAAAATGTCCATCTTCTATATGTGTGAACTTCACATCTTTTTTTTTTTTAGTAAGTTTTAGTGCATGATGAGGTGGTGTTTACCTATAGGATCCACCATCTCTTGGACTGGGCACCATTGATGGTATTTATTGGGCCCCACGTTCTTAAGTAAATCTCAATATTGCTTCAAAAAGGTAGCTATGCATATACAGTTTACAGACAGAATGTTAACATATTAAGCAAGAGTGTGACAACTTATCAGTGCTAAATGTGCCATAAAAAAAGCCAGCATGTAAAATTCTTAGCTTTGACAAGTGACAACATATCTGGCAAAATGCATTGTAAACCAAATGTAATTTTTAGCTGCAGTAAATTTTAGACAATCAAAATGATGTTAAAATGTGTGTGTTTCTTACAGTCTAGAGGCTGCTTATTCTGATGGAGGAAAACACTGACAGCATCCTTCATGATCACTGAAAGAACTGTTCTCCTTTCTCCTGCCCCACACTGATCTATCTGATCGGTGCAGTGCAGGGGAGAAAGTCACCAGGACTTGCACGGATGTTGCGCATCCTGTGTAGCTGAAAAAACTTCTGCAAGACTAGCCCTTGGACCTCTTTATGAAAAGAAGAACGACACTCCTGATATGTGAGGTGGCATGGATAGGGTCCCAATCAAACAAAGTTGTTGATTAGCCATTGAACCTTTCAGGTCATGTGATCATCACATTCCTGGAAGGAATTTCAAGATGTGGTAATGTATACGATGGATGAGTGTACATATATATATATATATATATAAGTGTTTGTGTGTGTGGAGCTGCATGAGTATATAAGAGAGCTGTTGGTGTATGGTATGTAAGAAAGCTGTGTACAAGTATGTAGCAAAACAGTGCGTGTATGTAACAGAGGTGTGAGTGCATACTTCAAAGCTGTAGAAAAGCTATATGTGTTAGAACTGTGTTTGTGTATGGAGGAGAGTTGTGTGTGTATTTCGGAAAATTGCGTGTGTGATAGTAGTAGAGTTGTGTGTATGCAGGAGAGATGTGTGTATGTAGGAAAGAGGGTGGAAACTTATCAATGCTATAGGACCTATGCAAGAACCTAACATGATCAAATTTGACTCATGACAATACAGCTTTAAAAAATGCACTGGCAGCAATTGTACCGATCATCTACTTTCAATGAATTATCAGCAAATTGGTGAAAGTACACCTATTAAAAAAAAAATAACAGCCTCCTCCATATCCCCTCTAGCTGTCCTGTCCATCACCAAGATAGGTGCGTTTTCTGCCATTTTAGGTAGAAGTAATGTTCAACCAATTTGCTTCTAATTTAGACAAAGTAGTAGGAAAGTTTATCAAACAAACTCTACATATGAGCTCTATCTATTTTACAATACGTGTAATATGTATTCACAAAATGTCCATTTTCTATATGTGTGAACTTCACATCTTTTTTTTTTTTAGTAAGTTTTAGTGCATGATGAGGTGGTGTTTACCTATAGGATCCATCATCTCTTGGACTGGGCACCATTGATGGTATTTATTGGGCCCCACGTTCTTAAGTAAATCTCAATATTGCTTCAAAAAGGTAGCTATGCATATACAGTTTACAGACAGAATGTTAACATATTAAGCAAGAGTGTGACAACTTATCAGTGCTAAATGTGCCATAAAAAAACCCAGCATGTAAAATTCTTAGCTTTGACAAGTGACAACATATCTGGCAAAATGCATTGTAAACCAAATGTAATTTTTAGCTGCAGTAAATTTTAGACAATCAAAATGATGTTAAAATGTGTGTGTTTCTTACAGTCTAGAGGCTGCTTATTCTGATGGAGGAAAACACTGACAGCATCCTTCATGATCACTGAAAGAACTGTTCTCCTTTCTCCTGCCCCACACTGATCTATCTGATCGGTGCAGTGCAGGGGAGAAAGTCACCAGGACTTGCACGGATGTTGCGCATCCTGTGTAGCTGAAAAAACTTCTGCAAGACTAGCCCTTGGACCTCTTTATGAAAAGAAGAACGACACTCCTGATATGTGAGGTGGCATGGATAGGGTCCCAATCAAACAAAGTTGTTGATTAGCCATTGAACCTTTCAGGTCATGTGATCATCACATTCCTGGAAGGAATTTCAAGATGTGGTAATGTATACGATGGATGAGTGTACATATATATATATATATATATAAGTGTTTGTGTGTGTGGAGCTGCATGAGTATATAAGAGAGCTGTTGGTGTATGGTATGTAAGAAAGCTGTGTACAAGTATGTAGCAAAACAGTGCGTGTATGTAACAGAGGTGTGAGTGCATACTTCAAAGCTGTAGAAAAGCTATATGTGTTAGAACTGTGTTTGTGTATGGAGGAGAGTTGTGTGTGTATTTCGGAAAATTGCGTGTGTGATAGTAGTAGAGTTGTGTGTATGCAGGAGAGATGTGTGTATGTAGGAAAGAGGGTGGAAACTTATCAATGCTATAGGACCTATGCAAGAACCTAACATGATCAAATTTGACTCATGACAATACAGCTTTAAAAAATGCACTGGCAGCAATTGTACCGATCATCTACTTTCAATGAATTATCAGCAAATTGGTGAAAGTACACCTATTAAAAAAAAAATAACAGCCTCCTCCATATCCCCTCTAGCTGTCCTGTCCATCACCAAGATAGGTGCGTTTTCTGCCATTTTAGGTAGAAGTAATGTTCAACCAATTTGCTTCTAATTTAGACAAAGTAGTAGGAAAGTTTATCAAACAAACTCTACATATGAGCTCTATCTATTTTACAATACGTGTAATATGTATTCACAAAATGTCCATTTTCTATATGTGTGAACTTCACATCTTTTTTTTTTTTAGTAAGTTTTAGTGCATGATGAGGTGGTGTTTACCTATAGGATCCATCATCTCTTGGACTGGGCACCATTGATGGTATTTATTGGGCCCCACGTTCTTAAGTAAATCTCAATATTGCTTCAAAAAGGTAGCTATGCATATACAGTTTACAGACAGAATGTTAACATATTAAGCAAGAGTGTGACAACTTATCAGTGCTAAATGTGCCATAAAAAAACCCAGCATGTAAAATTCTTAGCTTTGACAAGTGACAACATATCTGGCAAAATGCATTGTAAACCAAATGTAATTTTTAGCTGCAGTAAATTTTAGACAATTAAAATGATGTTAAAATGTGTGTGTTTCTTACAGTCTAGAGGCTGCTTATTCTGATGGAGGAAAACACTGACAGCATCCTTCATGATCACTGAAAGAACTGTTCTCCTTTCTCCTGCCCCACACTGATCTATCTGATCGGTGCAGTGCAGGGGAGAAAGTCACCAGGACTTGCACGGATGTTGCGCATCCTGTGTAGCTGAAAAAACTTCTGCAAGACTAGCCCTTGGACCTCTTTATGAAAAGAAGAACGACACTCCTGATATGTGAGGTGGCATGGATAGGGTCCCAATCAAACAAAGTTGTTGATTAACCATTGAACCTTTCAGGTCATGTGATCAGTCACATTCCTGGAAGGAATTTCAAGATGTGGTAATGTATACGATGGATGAGTGTACATATATATATATATATATATATATATATATATATATAAGTGTTTGTGTGTGTGGAGCTGCATGAGTATATAAGAGAGCTGTTGGTGTATGTAAGAAAGCTGTGTACAAGTATGTAGCAAAACAGTGCGTGTATGTAACAGAGGTGTGAGTGCATACTTCAAAGCTGTAGAAAAGCTATATGTGTTAGAACTGTGTTTGTGTATGGAGGAGAGTTGTGTGTGTATTTCGGAAAATTGCGTGTGTGATAGTAGTAGAGTTGTGTGTATGCAGGAGAGATGTGTGTATGTAGGAAAGAGGGTGGAAACTTATCAATGCTATAGGACCTATGCAAGAACCTAACATGATCAAATTTGACTCATGACAATACAGCTTTAAAAAATGCATTGGCAGCAATTGTACCGATCATCTACTTTCAATGAATTATCAGCAAATTGGTGAAAGTACACCTATTAAAAAAAAAATAACAGCCTCCTCCATATCCCCTCTAGCTGTCCTGTCCATCACCAAGATAGGTGCGTTTTCTGCCATTTTAGGTAGAAGTAATGTTCAACCAATTTGCTTCTAATTTAGACAAAGTAGTAGGAAAGTTTATCAAACAAACTCTACATATGAGCTCTATCTATTTTACAATACGTGTAATATGTATTCACAAAATGTCCATCTTCTATATGTGTGAACTTCACATCTTTTTTTTTTTTAGTAAGTTTTAGTGCATGATGAGGTGGTGTTTACCTATAGGATCCACCATCTCTTGGACTGGGCACCATTGATGGTATTTATTGGGCCCCACGTTCTTAAGTAAATCTCAATATTGCTTCAAAAAGGTAGCTATGCATATACAGTTTACAGACAGAATGTTAACATATTAAGCAAGAGTGTGACAACTTATCAGTGCTAAATGTGCCATAAAAAAAGCCAGCATGTAAAATTCTTAGCTTTGACAAGTGACAACATATCTGGCAAAATGCATTGTAAACCAAATGTAATTTTTAGCTGCAGTAAATTTTAGACAATCAAAATGATGTTAAAATGTGTGTGTTTCTTACAGTCTAGAGGCTGCTTATTCTGATGGAGGAAAACACTGACAGCATCCTTCATGATCACTGAAAGAACTGTTCTCCTTTCTCCTGCCCCACACTGATCTATCTGATCGGTGCAGTGCAGGGGAGAAAGTCACCAGGACTTGCACGGATGTTGCGCATCCTGTGTAGCTGAAAAAACTTCTGCAAGACTAGCCCTTGGACCTCTTTATGAAAAGAAGAACGACACTCCTGATATGTGAGGTGGCATGGATAGGGTCCCAATCAAACAAAGTTGTTGATTAGCCATTGAACCTTTCAGGTCATGTGATCATCACATTCCTGGAAGGAATTTCAAGATGTGGTAATGTATACGATGGATGAGTGTACATATATATATATATATATATAAGTGTTTGTGTGTGTGGAGCTGCATGAGTATATAAGAGAGCTGTTGGTGTATGGTATGTAAGAAAGCTGTGTACAAGTATGTAGCAAAACAGTGCGTGTATGTAACAGAGGTGTGAGTGCATACTTCAAAGCTGTAGAAAAGCTATATGTGTTAGAACTGTGTTTGTGTATGGAGGAGAGTTGTGTGTGTATTTCGGAAAATTGCGTGTGTGATAGTAGTAGAGTTGTGTGTATGCAGGAGAGATGTGTGTATGTAGGAAAGAGGGTGGAAACTTATCAATGCTATAGGACCTATGCAAGAACCTAACATGATCAAATTTGACTCATGACAATACAGCTTTAAAAAATGCACTGGCAGCAATTGTACCGATCATCTACTTTCAATGAATTATCAGCAAATTGGTGAAAGTACACCTATTAAAAAAAAAATAACAGCCTCCTCCATATCCCCTCTAGCTGTCCTGTCCATCACCAAGATAGGTGCGTTTTCTGCCATTTTAGGTAGAAGTAATGTTCAACCAATTTGCTTCTAATTTAGACAAAGTAGTAGGAAAGTTTATCAAACAAACTCTACATATGAGCTCTATCTATTTTACAATACGTGTAATATGTATTCACAAAATGTCCATTTTCTATATGTGTGAACTTCACATCTTTTTTTTTTTTAGTAAGTTTTAGTGCATGATGAGGTGGTGTTTACCTATAGGATCCATCATCTCTTGGACTGGGCACCATTGATGGTATTTATTGGGCCCCACGTTCTTAAGTAAATCTCAATATTGCTTCAAAAAGGTAGCTATGCATATACAGTTTACAGACAGAATGTTAACATATTAAGCAAGAGTGTGACAACTTATCAGTGCTAAATGTGCCATAAAAAAACCCAGCATGTAAAATTCTTAGCTTTGACAAGTGACAACATATCTGGCAAAATGCATTGTAAACCAAATGTAATTTTTAGCTGCAGTAAATTTTAGACAATTAAAATGATGTTAAAATGTGTGTGTTTCTTACAGTCTAGAGGCTGCTTATTCTGATGGAGGAAAACACTGACAGCATCCTTCATGATCACTGAAAGAACTGTTCTCCTTTCTCCTGCCCCACACTGATCTATCTGATCGGTGCAGTGCAGGGGAGAAAGTCACCAGGACTTGCACGGATGTTGCGCATCCTGTGTAGCTGAAAAAACTTCTGCAAGACTAGCCCTTGGACCTCTTTATGAAAAGAAGAACGACACTCCTGATATGTGAGGTGGCATGGATAGGGTCCCAATCAAACAAAGTTGTTGATTAACCATTGAACCTTTCAGGTCATGTGATCAGTCACATTCCTGGAAGGAATTTCAAGATGTGGTAATGTATACGATGGATGAGTGTACATATATATATATATATATATATATATATATATAAGTGTTTGTGTGTGTGGAGCTGCATGAGTATATAAGAGAGCTGTTGGTGTATGTAAGAAAGCTGTGTACAAGTATGTAGCAAAACAGTGCGTGTATGTAACAGAGGTGTGAGTGCATACTTCAAAGCTGTAGAAAAGCTATATGTGTTAGAACTGTGTTTGTGTATGGAGGAGAGTTGTGTGTGTATTTCGGAAAATTGCGTGTGTGATAGTAGTAGAGTTGTGTGTATGCAGGAGAGATGTGTGTATGTAGGAAAGAGGGTGGAAACTTATCAATGCTATAGGACCTATGCAAGAACCTAACATGATCAAATTTGACTCATGACAATACAGCTTTAAAAAATGCATTGGCAGCAATTGTACCGATCATCTACTTTCAATGAATTATCAGCAAATTGGTGAAAGTACACCTATTAAAAAAAAAATAACAGCCTCCTCCATATCCCCTCTAGCTGTCCTGTCCATCACCAAGATAGGTGCGTTTTCTGCCATTTTAGGTAGAAGTAATGTTCAACCAATTTGCTTCTAATTTAGACAAAGTAGTAGGAAAGTTTATCAAACAAACTCTACATATGAGCTCTATCTATTTTACAATACGTGTAATATGTATTCACAAAATGTCCATCTTCTATATGTGTGAACTTCACATCTTTTTTTTTTTTAGTAAGTTTTAGTGCATGATGAGGTGGTGTTTACCTATAGGATCCACCATCTCTTGGACTGGGCACCATTGATGGTATTTATTGGGCCCCACGTTCTTAAGTAAATCTCAATATTGCTTCAAAAAGGTAGCTATGCATATACAGTTTACAGACAGAATGTTAACATATTAAGCAAGAGTGTGACAACTTATCAGTGCTAAATGTGCCATAAAAAAAGCCAGCATGTAAAATTCTTAGCTTTGACAAGTGACAACATATCTGGCAAAATGCATTGTAAACCAAATGTAATTTTTAGCTGCAGTAAATTTTAGACAATCAAAATGATGTTAAAATGTGTGTGTTTCTTACAGTCTAGAGGCTGCTTATTCTGATGGAGGAAAACACTGACAGCATCCTTCATGATCACTGAAAGAACTGTTCTCCTTTCTCCTGCCCCACACTGATCTATCTGATCGGTGCAGTGCAGGGGAGAAAGTCACCAGGACTTGCACGGATGTTGCGCATCCTGTGTAGCTGAAAAAACTTCTGCAAGACTAGCCCTTGGACCTCTTTATGAAAAGAAGAACGACACTCCTGATATGTGAGGTGGCATGGATAGGGTCCCAATCAAACAAAGTTGTTGATTAGCCATTGAACCTTTCAGGTCATGTGATCAGTCACATTCCTGGAAGGAATTTCAAGATGTGGTAATGTATACGATGGATGAGTGTACATATATATATATATATATAAGTGTTTGTGTGTGTGGAGCTGCATGAGTATATAAGAGAGCTGTTGGTGTATGGTATGTAAGAAAGCTGTGTACAAGTATGTAGCAAAACAGTGCGTGTATGTAACAGAGGTGTGAGTGCATACTTCAAAGCTGTAGAAAAGCTATATGTGTTAGAACTGTGTTTGTGTATGGAGGAGAGTTGTGTGTGTATTTCGGAAAATTGCGTGTGTGATAGTAGTAGAGTTGTGTGTATGCAGGAGAGATGTGTGTATGTAGGAAAGAGGGTGGAAACTTATCAATGCTATAGGACCTATGCAAGAACCTAACATGATCAAATTTGACTCATGACAATACAGCTTTAAAAAATGCATTGGCAGCAATTGTACCGATCATCTACTTTCAATGAATTATCAGCAAATTGGTGAAAGTACACCTATTAAAAAAAAAATAACAGCCTCCTCCATATCCCCTCTAGCTGTCCTGTCCATCACCAAGATAGGTGCGTTTTCTGCCATTTTAGGTAGAAGTAATGTTCAACCAATTTGCTTCTAATTTAGACAAAGTAGTAGGAAAGTTTATCAAACAAACTCTACATATGAGCTCTATCTATTTTACAATACGTGTAATATGTATTCACAAAATGTCCATTTTCTATATGTGTGAACTTCACATCTTTTTTTTTTTTAGTAAGTTTTAGTGCATGATGAGGTGGTGTTTACCTATAGGATCCACCATCTCTTGGACTGGGCACCATTGATGGTATTTATTGGGCCCCACGTTCTTAAGTAAATCTCAATATTGCTTCAAAAAGGTAGCTATGCATATACAGTTTACAGACAGAATGTTAACATATTAAGCAAGAGTGTGACAACTTATCAGTGCTAAATGTGCCATAAAATAAGCCAGCATGTAAAATTCTTAGCTTTGACAAGTGACAACATATCTGGCAAAATGCATTGTAAACCAAATGTAATTTTTAGCTGCAGTAAATTTTAGACAATCAAAATGATGTTAAAATGTGTGTGTTTCTTACAGTCTAGAGGCTGCTTATTCTGATGGAGGAAAACACTGACAGCATCCTTCATGATCACTGAAAGAACTGTTCTCCTTTCTCCTGCCCCACACTGATCTATCTGATCGGTGCAGTGCAGGGGAGAAAGTCACCAGGACTTGCACGGATGTTGCGCATCCTGTGTAGCTGAAAAAACTTCTGCAAGACTAGCCCTTGGACCTCTTTATGAAAAGAAGAACGACACTCCTGATATGTGAGGTGGCATGGATAGGGTCCCAATCAAACAAAGTTGTTGATTAGCCATTGAACCTTTCAGGTCATGTGATCAGTCACATTCCTGGAAGGAATTTCAAGATGTGGTAATGTATACGATGGATGAGTGTACATATATATATATATATATAAGTGTTTGTGTGTGTGGAGCTGCATGAGTATATAAGAGAGCTGTTGGTGTATGGTATGTAAGAAAGCTGTGTACAAGTATGTAGCAAAACAGTGCGTGTATGTAACAGAGGTGTGAGTGCATACTTCAAAGCTGTAGAAAAGCTATATGTGTTAGAACTGTGTTTGTGTATGGAGGAGAGTTGTGTGTGTATTTCGGAAAATTGCGTGTGTGATAGTAGTAGAGTTGTGTGTATGCAGGAGAGATGTGTGTATGTAGGAAAGAGGGTGGAAACTTATCAATGCTATAGGACCTATGCAAGAACCTAACATGATCAAATTTGACTCATGACAATACAGCTTTAAAAAATGCATTGGCAGCAATTGTACCGATCATCTACTTTCAATGAATTATCAGTAAATTGGTGAAAGTACACCTATTAAAAAAAAAATAACAGCCTCCTCCATATCCCCTCTAGCTGTCCTGTCCATCACCAAGATAGGTGCGTTTTCTGCCATTTTAGGTAGAAGTAATGTTCAACCAATTTGCTTCTAATTTAGACAAAGTAGTAGGAAAGTTTATCAAACAAACTCTACATATGAGCTCTATCTATTTTACAATACGTGTAATATGTATTCACAAAATGTCCATTTTCTATATGTGTGAACTTCACATCTTTTTTTTTTTTTAGTAAGTTTTAGTGCATGATGAGGTGGTGTTTACCTATAGGATCCACCATCTCTTGGACTGGGCACCATTGATGGTATTTATTGGGCCCCACGTTCTTAAGTAAATCTCAATATTGCTTCAAAAAGGTAGCTATGCATATACAGTTTACAGACAGAATGTTAACATATTAAGCAAGAGTGTGACAACTTATCAGTGCTAAATGTGCCATAAAAAAAGCCAGCATGTAAAATTCTTAGCTTTGACAAGTGACAACATATCTGGCAAAATGCATTGTAAACCAAATGTAATTTTTAGCTGCAGTAAATTTTAGACAATCAAAATGATGTTAAAATGTGTGTGTTTCTTACAGTCTAGAGGCTGCTTATTCTGATGGAGGAAAACACTGACAGCATCCTTCATGATCACTGAAAGAACTGTTCTCCTTTCTCCTGCCCCACACTGATCTATCTGATCGGTGCAGTGCAGGGGAGAAAGTCACCAGGACTTGCACGGATGTTGCGCATCCTGTGTAGCTGAAAAAACTTCTGCAAGACTAGCCCTTGGACCTCTTTATGAAAAGAAGAACGACACTCCTGATATGTGAGGTGGCATGGATAGGGTCCCAATCAAACAAAGTTGTTGATTAGCCATTGAACCTTTCAGGTCATGTGATCAGTCACATTCCTGGAAGGAATTTCAAGATGTGGTAATGTATACGATGGATGAGTGTACATATATATATATATATATAAGTGTTTGTTTGTGTGGAGCTGCATGAGTATATAAGAGAGCTGTTGGTGTATGGTATGTAAGAAAGCTGTGTACAAGTATGTAGCAAAACAGTGCGTGTATGTAACAGAGGTGTGAGTGCATACTTCAAAGCTGTAGAAAAGCTATATGTGTTAGAACTGTGTTTGTGTATGGAGGAGAGTTGTGTGTGTATTTCGGAAAATTGCGTGTGTGATAGTAGTAGAGTTGTGTGTATGCAGGAGAGATGTGTGTATGTAGGAAAGAGGGTGGAAACTTATCAATGCTATAGGACCTATGCAAGAACCTAACATGATCAAATTTGACTCATGACAATACAGCTTTAAAAAATGCATTGGCAGCAATTGTACCGATCATCTACTTTCAATGAATTATCAGCAAATTGGTGAAAGTACACCTATTAAAAAAAAAATAACAGCCTCCTCCATATCCCCTCTAGCTGTCCTGTCCATCACCAAGATAGGTGCGTTTTCTGCCATTTTAGGTAGAAGTAATGTTCAACCAATTTGCTTCTAATTTAGACAAAGTAGTAGGAAAGTTTATCAAACAAACTCTACATATGAGCTCTATCTATTTTACAATACGTGTAATATGTATTCACAAAATGTCCATTTTCTATATGTGTGAACTTCACATCTTTTTTTTTTTTTAGTAAGTTTTAGTGCATGATGAGGTGGTGTTTACCTATAGGATCCACCATCTCTTGGACTGGGCACCATTGATGGTATTTATTGGGCCCCACGTTCTTAAGTAAATCTCAATATTGCTTCAAAAAGGTAGCTATGCATATACAGTTTACAGACAGAATGTTAACATATTAAGCAAGAGTGTGACAACTTATCAGTGCTAAATGTGCCATAAAAAAACCCAGCATGTAAAATTCTTAGCTTTGACAAGTGACAACATATCTGGCAAAATGCATTGTAAACCAAATGTAATTTTTAGCTGCAGTAAATTTTAGACAATCAAAATGATGTTAAAATGTGTGTGTTTCTTACAGTCTAGAGGCTGCTTATTCTGATGGAGGAAAACACTGACAGCATCCTTCATGATCACTGAAAGAACTGTTCTCCTTTCTCCTGCCCCACACTGATCTATCTGATCGGTGCAGTGCAGGGGAGAAAGTCACCAGGACTTGCACGGATGTTGCGCATCCTGTGTAGCTGAAAAAACTTCTGCAAGACTAGCCCTTGGACCTCTTTATGAAAAGAAGAACGACACTCCTGATATGTGAGGTGGCATGGATAGGGTCCCAATCAAACAAAGTTGTTGATTAGCCATTGAACCTTTCAGGTCATGTGATCAGTCACATTCCTGGAAGGAATTTCAAGATGTGGTAATGTATACGATGGATGAGTGTACATATATATATATATATATAAGTGTTTGTGTGTGTGGAGCTGCATGAGTATATAAGAGAGCTGTTGGTGTATGGTATGTAAGAAAGCTGTGTACAAGTATGTAGCAAAACAGTGCGTGTATGTAACAGAGGTGTGAGTGCATACTTCAAAGCTGTAGAAAAGCTATATGTGTTAGAACTGTGTTTGTGTATGGAGGAGAGTTGTGTGTGTATTTCGGAAAATTGCGTGTGTGATAGTAGTAGAGTTGTGTGTATGCAGGAGAGATGTGTGTATGTAGGAAAGAGGGTGGAAACTTATCAATGCTATAGGACCTATGCAAGAACCTAACATGATCAAATTTGACTCATGACAATACAGCTTTAAAAAATGCATTGGCAGCAATTGTACCGATCATCTACTTTCAATGAATTATCAGCAAATTGGTGAAAGTACACCTATTAAAAAAAAAATAACAGCCTCCTCCATATCCCCTCTAGCTGTCCTGTCCATCACCAAGATAGGTGCGTTTTCTGCCATTTTAGGTAGAAGTAATGTTCAACCAATTTGCTTCTAATTTAGACAAAGTAGTAGGAAAGTTTATCAAACAAACTCTACATATGAGCTCTATCTATTTTACAATACGTGTAATATGTATTCACAAAATGTCCATTTTCTATATGTGTGAACTTCACATCTTTTTTTTTTTTAGTAAGTTTTAGTGCATGATGAGGTGGTGTTTACCTATAGGATCCACCATCTCTTGGACTGGGCACCATTGATGGTATTTATTGGGCCCCACGTTCTTAAGTAAATCTCAATATTGCTTCAAAAAGGTAGCTATGCATATACAGTTTACAGACAGAATGTTAACATATTAAGCAAGAGTGTGACAACTTATCAGTGCTAAATGTGCCATAAAAAAAGCCAGCATGTAAAATTCTTAGCTTTGACAAGTGACAACATATCTGGCAAAATGCATTGTAAACCAAATGTAATTTTTAGCTGCAGTAAATTTTAGACAATCAAAATGATGTTAAAATGTGTGTGTTTCTTACAGTCTAGAGGCTGCTTATTCTGATGGAGGAAAACACTGACAGCATCCTTCATGATCACTGAAAGAACTGTTCTCCTTTCTCCTGCCCCACACTGATCTATCTGATCGGTGCAGTGCAGGGGAGAAAGTCACCAGGACTTGCACGGATGTTGCGCATCCTGTGTAGCTGAAAAAACTTCTGCAAGACTAGCCCTTGGACCTCTTTATGAAAAGAAGAACGACACTCCTGATATGTGAGGTGACATGGATAGGGTCCCAATCAAACAAAGTTGTTGATTAGCCATTGAACCTTTCAGGTCATGTGATCAGTCACATTCCTGGAAGGAATTTCAAGATGTGGTAATGTATACGATGGATGAGTGTACATATATATATATATATATAAGTGTTTGTGTGTGTGGAGCTGCATGAGTATATAAGAGAGCTGTTGGTGTATGGTATGTAAGAAAGCTGTGTACAAGTATGTAGCAAAACAGTGCGTGTATGTAACAGAGGTGTGAGTGCATACTTCAAAGCTGTAGAAAAGCTATATGTGTTAGAACTGTGTTTGTGTATGGAGGAGAGTTGTGTGTGTATTTCGGAAAATTGCGTGTGTGATAGTAGTAGAGTTGTGTGTATGCAGGAGAGATGTGTGTATGTAGGAAAGAGGGTGGAAACTTATCAATGCTATAGGACCTATGCAAGAACCTAACATGATCAAATTTGACTCATGACAATACAGCTTTAAAAAATGCATTGGCAGCAATTGTACCGATCATCTACTTTCAATGAATTATCAGCAAATTGGTGAAAGTACACCTATTAAAAAAAAAATAACAGCCTCCTCCATATCCCCTCTAGCTGTCCTGTCCATCACCAAGATAGGTGCGTTTTCTGCCATTTTAGGTAGAAGTAATGTTCAACCAATTTGCTTCTAATTTAGACAAAGTAGTAGGAAAGTTTATCAAACAAACTCTACATATGAGCTCTATCTATTTTACAATACGTGTAATATGTATTCACAAAATGTCCATTTTCTATATGTGTGAACTTCACATCTTTTTTTTTTTTAGTAAGTTTTAGTGCATGATGAGGTGGTGTTTACCTATAGGATCCACCATCTCTTGGACTGGGCACCATTGATGGTATTTATTGGGCCCCACGTTCTTAAGTAAATCTCAATATTGCTTCAAAAAGGTAGCTATGCATATACAGTTTACAGACAGAATGTTAACATATTAAGCAAGAGTGTGACAACTTATCAGTGCTAAATGTGCCATAAAAAAAGCCAGCATGTAAAATTCTTAGCTTTGACAAGTGACAACATATCTGGCAAAATGCATTGTAAACCAAATGTAATTTTTAGCTGCAGTAAATTTTAGACAATCAAAATGATGTTAAAATGTGTGTGTTTCTTACAGTCTAGAGGCTGCTTATTCTGATGGAGGAAAACACTGACAGCATCCTTCATGATCACTGAAAGAACTGTTCTCCTTTCTCCTGCCCCACACTGATCTATCTGATCGGTGCAGTGCAGGGGAGAAAGTCACCAGGACTTGCACGGATGTTGCGCATCCTGTGTAGCTGAAAAAACTTCTGCAAGACTAGCCCTTGGACCTCTTTATGAAAAGAAGAACGACACTCCTGATATGTGAGGTGACATGGATAGGGTCCCAATCAAACAAAGTTGTTGATTAGCCATTGAACCTTTCAGGTCATGTGATCAGTCACATTCCTGGAAGGAATTTCAAGATGTGGTAATGTATACGATGGATGAGTGTACATATATATATATATATATAAGTGTTTGTGTGTGTGGAGCTGCATGAGTATATAAGAGAGCTGTTGGTGTATGGTATGTAAGAAAGCTGTGTACAAGTATGTAGCAAAACAGTGCGTGTATGTAACAGAGGTGTGAGTGCATACTTCAAAGCTGTAGAAAAGCTATATGTGTTAGAACTGTGTTTGTGTATGGAGGAGAGTTGTGTGTGTATTTCGGAAAATTGCGTGTGTGATAGTAGTAGAGTTGTGTGTATGCAGGAGAGATGTGTGTATGTAGGAAAGAGGGTGGAAACTTATCAATGCTATAGGACCTATGCAAGAACCTAACATGATCAAATTTGACTCATGACAATACAGCTTTAAAAAATGCATTGGCAGCAATTGTACCGATCATCTACTTTCAATGAATTATCAGCAAATTGGTGAAAGTACACCTATTAAAAAAAAAATAACAGCCTCCTCCATATCCCCTCTAGCTGTCCTGTCCATCACCAAGATAGGTGCGTTTTCTGCCATTTTAGGTAGAAGTAATGTTCAACCAATTTGCTTCTAATTTAGACAAAGTAGTAGGAAAGTTTATCAAACAAACTCTACATATGAGCTCTATCTATTTTACAATACGTGTAATATGTATTCACAAAATGTCCATTTTCTATATGTGTGAACTTCACATCTTTTTTTTTTTTAGTAAGTTTTAGTGCATGATGAGGTGGTGTTTACCTATAGGATCCACCATCTCTTGGACTGGGCACCATTGATGGTATTTATTGGGCCCCACGTTCTTAAGTAAATCTCAATATTGCTTCAAAAAGGTAGCTATGCATATACAGTTTACAGACAGAATGTTAACATATTAAGCAAGAGTGTGACAACTTATCAGTGCTAAATGTGCCATAAAAAAAGCCAGCATGTAAAATTCTTAGCTTTGACAAGTGACAACATATCTGGCAAAATGCATTGTAAACCAAATGTAATTTTTAGCTGCAGTAAATTTTAGACAATCAAAATGATGTTAAAATGTGTGTGTTTCTTACAGTCTAGAGGCTGCTTATTCTGATGGAGGAAAACACTGACAGCATCCTTCATGATCACTGAAAGAACTGTTCTCCTTTCTCCTGCCCCACACTGATCTATCTGATCGGTGCAGTGCAGGGGAGAAAGTCACCAGGACTTGCACGGATGTTGCGCATCCTGTGTAGCTGAAAAAACTTCTGCAAGACTAGCCCTTGGACCTCTTTATGAAAAGAAGAACGACACTCCTGATATGTGAGGTGGCATGGATAGGGTCCCAATCAAACAAAGTTGTTGATTAGCCATTGAACCTTTCAGGTCATGTGATCAGTCACATTCCTGGAAGGAATTTCAAGATGTGGTAATGTATACGATGGATGAGTGTACATATATATATATATATATAAGTGTTTGTGTGTGTGGAGCTGCATGAGTATATAAGAGAGCTGTTGGTGTATGGTATGTAAGAAAGCTGTGTACAAGTATGTAGCAAAACAGTGCGTGTATGTAACAGAGGTGTGAGTGCATACTTCAAAGCTGTAGAAAAGCTATATGTGTTAGAACTGTGTTTGTGTATGGAGGAGAGTTGTGTGTGTATTTCGGAAAATTGCGTGTGTGATAGTAGTAGAGTTGTGTGTATGCAGGAGAGATGTGTGTATGTAGGAAAGAGGGTGGAAACTTATCAATGCTATAGGACCTATGCAAGAACCTAACATGATCAAATTTGACTCATGACAATACAGCTTTAAAAAATGCATTGGCAGCAATTGTACCGATCATCTACTTTCAATGAATTATCAGCAAATTGGTGAAAGTACACCTATTAAAAAAAAAATAACAGCCTCCTCCATATCCCCTCTAGCTGTCCTGTCCATCACCAAGATAGGTGCGTTTTCTGCCATTTTAGGTAGAAGTAATGTTCAACCAATTTGCTTCTAATTTAGACAAAGTAGTAGGAAAGTTTATCAAACAAACTCTACATATGAGCTCTATCTATTTTACAATACGTGTAATATGTATTCACAAAATGTCCATTTTCTATATGTGTGAACTTCACATCTTTTTTTTTTTTTAGTAAGTTTTAGTGCATGATGAGGTGGTGTTTACCTATAGGATCCACCATCTCTTGGACTGGGCACCATTGATGGTATTTATTGGGCCCCACGTTCTTAAGTAAATCTCAATATTGCTTCAAAAAGGTAGCTATGCATATACAGTTTACAGACAGAATGTTAACATATTAAGCAAGAGTGTGACAACTTATCAGTGCTAAATGTGCCATAAAAAAACCCAGCATGTAAAATTCTTAGCTTTGACAAGTGACAACATATCTGGCAAAATGCATTGTAAACCAAATGTAATTTTTAGCTGCAGTAAATTTTAGACAATCAAAATGATGTTAAAATGTGTGTGTTTCTTACAGTCTAGAGGCTGCTTATTCTGATGGAGGAAAACACTGACAGCATCCTTCATGATCACTGAAAGAACTGTTCTCCTTTCTCCTGCCCCACACTGATCTATCTGATCGGTGCAGTGCAGGGGAGAAAGTCACCAGGACTTGCACGGATGTTGCGCATCCTGTGTAGCTGAAAAAACTTCTGCAAGACTAGCCCTTGGACCTCTTTATGAAAAGAAGAACGACACTCCTGATATGTGAGGTGGCATGGATAGGGTCCCAATCAAACAAAGTTGTTGATTAGCCATTGAACCTTTCAGGTCATGTGATCAGTCACATTCCTGGAAGGAATTTCAAGATGTGGTAATGTATACGATGGATGAGTGTACATATATATATATATATATAAGTGTTTGTGTGTGTGGAGCTGCATGAGTATATAAGAGAGCTGTTGGTGTATGGTATGTAAGAAAGCTGTGTACAAGTATGTAGCAAAACAGTGCGTGTATGTAACAGAGGTGTGAGTGCATACTTCAAAGCTGTAGAAAAGCTATATGTGTTAGAACTGTGTTTGTGTATGGAGGAGAGTTGTGTGTGTATTTCGGAAAATTGCGTGTGTGATAGTAGTAGAGTTGTGTGTATGCAGGAGAGATGTGTGTATGTAGGAAAGAGGGTGGAAACTTATCAATGCTATAGGACCTATGCAAGAACCTAACATGATCAAATTTGACTCATGACAATACAGCTTTAAAAAATGCATTGGCAGCAATTGTACCGATCATCTACTTTCAATGAATTATCAGCAAATTGGTGAAAGTACACCTATTAAAAAAAAAATAACAGCCTCCTCCATATCCCCTCTAGCTGTCCTGTCCATCACCAAGATAGGTGCGTTTTCTGCCATTTTAGGTAGAAGTAATGTTCAACCAATTTGCTTCTAATTTAGACAAAGTAGTAGGAAAGTTTATCAAACAAACTCTACATATGAGCTCTATCTATTTTACAATACGTGTAATATGTATTCACAAAATGTCCATTTTCTATATGTGTGAACTTCACATCTTTTTTTTTTTTTAGTAAGTTTTAGTGCATGATGAGGTGGTGTTTACCTATAGGATCCACCATCTCTTGGACTGGGCACCATTGATGGTATTTATTGGGCCCCACGTTCTTAAGTAAATCTCAATATTGCTTCAAAAAGGTAGCTATGCATATACAGTTTACAGACAGAATGTTAACATATTAAGCAAGAGTGTGACAACTTATCAGTGCTAAATGTGCCATAAAAAAACCCAGCATGTAAAATTCTTAGCTTTGACAAGTGACAACATATCTGGCAAAATGCATTGTAAACCAAATGTAATTTTTAGCTGCAGTAAATTTTAGACAATCAAAATGATGTTAAAATGTGTGTGTTTCTTACAGTCTAGAGGCTGCTTATTCTGATGGAGGAAAACACTGACAGCATCCTTCATGATCACTGAAAGAACTGTTCTCCTTTCTCCTGCCCCACACTGATCTATCTGATCGGTGCAGTGCAGGGGAGAAAGTCACCAGGACTTGCACGGATGTTGCGCATCCTGTGTAGCTGAAAAAACTTCTGCAAGACTAGCCCTTGGACCTCTTTATGAAAAGAAGAACGACACTCCTGATATGTGAGGTGGCATGGATAGGGTCCCAATCAAACAAAGTTGTTGATTAGCCATTGAACCTTTCAGGTCATGTGATCAGTCACATTCCTGGAAGGAATTTCAAGATGTGGTAATGTATACGATGGATGAGTGTACATATATATATATATATATAAGTGTTTGTGTGTGTGGAGCTGCATGAGTATATAAGAGAGCTGTTGGTGTATGGTATGTAAGAAAGCTGTGTACAAGTATGTAGCAAAACAGTGCGTGTATGTAACAGAGGT
This sequence comes from Phyllobates terribilis, assembly GCF_046119375.1. Classification (NCBI taxonomy): domain Eukaryota; kingdom Metazoa; phylum Chordata; class Amphibia; order Anura; family Dendrobatidae; genus Phyllobates; species Phyllobates terribilis. The sequence continues at coordinate 39,108 of NW_027365974.1, forward strand.
GTGAGTGCATACTTCAAAGCTGTAGAAAAGCTATATGTGTTAGAACTGTGTTTGTGTATGGAGGAGAGTTGTGTGTGTATTTCGGAAAATTGCGTGTGTGATAGTAGTAGAGTTGTGTGTATGCAGGAGAGATGTGTGTATGTAGGAAAGAGGGTGGAAACTTATCAATGCTATAGGACCTATGCAAGAACCTAACATGATCAAATTTGACTCATGACAATACAGCTTTAAAAAATGCATTGGCAGCAATTGTACCGATCATCTACTTTCAATGAATTATCAGCAAATTGGTGAAAGTACACCTATTAAAAAAAAAATAACAGCCTCCTCCATATCCCCTCTAGCTGTCCTGTCCATCACCAAGATAGGTGCGTTTTCTGCCATTTTAGGTAGAAGTAATGTTCAACCAATTTGCTTCTAATTTAGACAAAGTAGTAGGAAAGTTTATCAAACAAACTCTACATATGAGCTCTATCTATTTTACAATACGTGTAATATGTATTCACAAAATGTCCATTTTCTATATGTGTGAACTTCACATCTTTTTTTTTTTTAGTAAGTTTTAGTGCATGATGAGGTGGTGTTTACCTATAGGATCCACCATCTCTTGGACTGGGCACCATTGATGGTATTTATTGGGCCCCACGTTCTTAAGTAAATCTCAATATTGCTTCAAAAAGGTAGCTATGCATATACAGTTTACAGACAGAATGTTAACATATTAAGCAAGAGTGTGACAACTTATCAGTGCTAAATGTGCCATAAAAAAAGCCAGCATGTAAAATTCTTAGCTTTGACAAGTGACAACATATCTGGCAAAATGCATTGTAAACCAAATGTAATTTTTAGCTGCAGTAAATTTTAGACAATCAAAATGATGTTAAAATGTGTGTGTTTCTTACAGTCTAGAGGCTGCTTATTCTGATGGAGGAAAACACTGACAGCATCCTTCATGATCACTGAAAGAACTGTTCTCCTTTCTCCTGCCCCACACTGATCTATCTGATCGGTGCAGTGCAGGGGAGAAAGTCACCAGGACTTGCACGGATGTTGCGCATCCTGTGTAGCTGAAAAAACTTCTGCAAGACTAGCCCTTGGACCTCTTTATGAAAAGAAGAACGACACTCCTGATATGTGAGGTGGCATGGATAGGGTCCCAATCAAACAAAGTTGTTGATTAGCCATTGAACCTTTCAGGTCATGTGATCAGTCACATTCCTGGAAGGAATTTCAAGATGTGGTAATGTATACGATGGATGAGTGTACATATATATATATATATATAAGTGTTTGTGTGTGTGGAGCTGCATGAGTATATAAGAGAGCTGTTGGTGTATGGTATGTAAGAAAGCTGTGTACAAGTATGTAGCAAAACAGTGCGTGTATGTAACAGAGGTGTGAGTGCATACTTCAAAGCTGTAGAAAAGCTATATGTGTTAGAACTGTGTTTGTGTATGGAGGAGAGTTGTGTGTGTATTTCGGAAAATTGCGTGTGTGATAGTAGTAGAGTTGTGTGTATGCAGGAGAGATGTGTGTATGTAGGAAAGAGGGTGGAAACTTATCAATGCTATAGGACCTATGCAAGAACCTAACATGATCAAATTTGACTCATGACAATACAGCTTTAAAAAATGCATTGGCAGCAATTGTACCGATCATCTACTTTCAATGAATTATCAGCAAATTGGTGAAAGTACACCTATTAAAAAAAAAATAACAGCCTCCTCCATATCCCCTCTAGCTGTCCTGTCCATCACCAAGATAGGTGCGTTTTCTGCCATTTTAGGTAGAAGTAATGTTCAACCAATTTGCTTCTAATTTAGACAAAGTAGTAGGAAAGTTTATCAAACAAACTCTACATATGAGCTCTATCTATTTTACAATACGTGTAATATGTATTCACAAAATGTCCATTTTCTATATGTGTGAACTTCACATCTTTTTTTTTTTTAGTAAGTTTTAGTGCATGATGAGGTGGTGTTTACCTATAGGATCCACCATCTCTTGGACTGGGCACCATTGATGGTATTTATTGGGCCCCACGTTCTTAAGTAAATCTCAATATTGCTTCAAAAAGGTAGCTATGCATATACAGTTTACAGACAGAATGTTAACATATTAAGCAAGAGTGTGACAACTTATCAGTGCTAAATGTGCCATAAAAAAAGCCAGCATGTAAAATTCTTAGCTTTGACAAGTGACAACATATCTGGCAAAATGCATTGTAAACCAAATGTAATTTTTAGCTGCAGTAAATTTTAGACAATCAAAATGATGTTAAAATGTGTGTGTTTCTTACAGTCTAGAGGCTGCTTATTCTGATGGAGGAAAACACTGACAGCATCCTTCATGATCACTGAAAGAACTGTTCTCCTTTCTCCTGCCCCACACTGATCTATCTGATCGGTGCAGTGCAGGGGAGAAAGTCACCAGGACTTGCACGGATGTTGCGCATCCTGTGTAGCTGAAAAAACTTCTGCAAGACTAGCCCTTGGACCTCTTTATGAAAAGAAGAACGACACTCCTGATATGTGAGGTGGCATGGATAGGGTCCCAATCAAACAAAGTTGTTGATTAGCCATTGAACCTTTCAGGTCATGTGATCAGTCACATTCCTGGAAGGAATTTCAAGATGTGGTAATGTATACGATGGATGAGTGTACATATATATATATATATATAAGTGTTTGTGTGTGTGGAGCTGCATGAGTATATAAGAGAGCTGTTGGTGTATGGTATGTAAGAAAGCTGTGTACAAGTATGTAGCAAAACAGTGCGTGTATGTAACAGAGGTGTGAGTGCATACTTCAAAGCTGTAGAAAAGCTATATGTGTTAGAACTGTGTTTGTGTATGGAGGAGAGTTGTGTGTGTATTTCGGAAAATTGCGTGTGTGATAGTAGTAGAGTTGTGTGTATGCAGGAGAGATGTGTGTATGTAGGAAAGAGGGTGGAAACTTATCAATGCTATAGGACCTATGCAAGAACCTAACATGATCAAATTTGACTCATGACAATACAGCTTTAAAAAATGCATTGGCAGCAATTGTACCGATCATCTACTTTCAATGAATTATCAGCAAATTGGTGAAAGTACACCTATTAAAAAAAAAATAACAGCCTCCTCCATATCCCCTCTAGCTGTCCTGTCCATCACCAAGATAGGTGCGTTTTCTGCCATTTTAGGTAGAAGTAATGTTCAACCAATTTGCTTCTAATTTAGACAAAGTAGTAGGAAAGTTTATCAAACAAACTCTACATATGAGCTCTATCTATTTTACAATACGTGTAATATGTATTCACAAAATGTCCATTTTCTATATGTGTGAACTTCACATCTTTTTTTTTTTTAGTAAGTTTTAGTGCATGATGAGGTGGTGTTTACCTATAGGATCCACCATCTCTTGGACTGGGCACCATTGATGGTATTTATTGGGCCCCACGTTCTTAAGTAAATCTCAATATTGCTTCAAAAAGGTAGCTATGCATATACAGTTTACAGACAGAATGTTAACATATTAAGCAAGAGTGTGACAACTTATCAGTGCTAAATGTGCCATAAAAAAAGCCAGCATGTAAAATTCTTAGCTTTGACAAGTGACAACATATCTGGCAAAATGCATTGTAAACCAAATGTAATTTTTAGCTGCAGTAAATTTTAGACAATCAAAATGATGTTAAAATGTGTGTGTTTCTTACAGTCTAGAGGCTGCTTATTCTGATGGAGGAAAACACTGACAGCATCCTTCATGATCACTGAAAGAACTGTTCTCCTTTCTCCTGCCCCACACTGATCTATCTGATCGGTGCAGTGCAGGGGAGAAAGTCACCAGGACTTGCACGGATGTTGCGCATCCTGTGTAGCTGAAAAAACTTCTGCAAGACTAGCCCTTGGACCTCTTTATGAAAAGAAGAACGACACTCCTGATATGTGAGGTGGCATGGATAGGGTCCCAATCAAACAAAGTTGTTGATTAGCCATTGAACCTTTCAGGTCATGTGATCAGTCACATTCCTGGAAGGAATTTCAAGATGTGGTAATGTATACGATGGATGAGTGTACATATATATATATATATATAAGTGTTTGTGTGTGTGGAGCTGCATGAGTATATAAGAGAGCTGTTGGTGTATGGTATGTAAGAAAGCTGTGTACAAGTATGTAGCAAAACAGTGCGTGTATGTAACAGAGGTGTGAGTGCATACTTCAAAGCTGTAGAAAAGCTATATGTGTTAGAACTGTGTTTGTGTATGGAGGAGAGTTGTGTGTGTATTTCGGAAAATTGCGTGTGTGATAGTAGTAGAGTTGTGTGTATGCAGGAGAGATGTGTGTATGTAGGAAAGAGGGTGGAAACTTATCAATGCTATAGGACCTATGCAAGAACCTAACATGATCAAATTTGACTCATGACAATACAGCTTTAAAAAATGCATTGGCAGCAATTGTACCGATCATCTACTTTCAATGAATTATCAGCAAATTGGTGAAAGTACACCTATTAAAAAAAAAATAACAGCCTCCTCCATATCCCCTCTAGCTGTCCTGTCCATCACCAAGATAGGTGCGTTTTCTGCCATTTTAGGTAGAAGTAATGTTCAACCAATTTGCTTCTAATTTAGACAAAGTAGTAGGAAAGTTTATCAAACAAACTCTACATATGAGCTCTATCTATTTTACAATACGTGTAATATGTATTCACAAAATGTCCATTTTCTATATGTGTGAACTTCACATCTTTTTTTTTTTTTAGTAAGTTTTAGTGCATGATGAGGTGGTGTTTACCTATAGGATCCACCATCTCTTGGACTGGGCACCATTGATGGTATTTATTGGGCCCCACGTTCTTAAGTAAATCTCAATATTGCTTCAAAAAGGTAGCTATGCATATACAGTTTACAGACAGAATGTTAACATATTAAGCAAGAGTGTGACAACTTATCAGTGCTAAATGTGCCATAAAAAAACCCAGCATGTAAAATTCTTAGCTTTGACAAGTGACAACATATCTGGCAAAATGCATTGTAAACCAAATGTAATTTTTAGCTGCAGTAAATTTTAGACAATCAAAATGATGTTAAAATGTGTGTGTTTCTTACAGTCTAGAGGCTGCTTATTCTGATGGAGGAAAACACTGACAGCATCCTTCATGATCACTGAAAGAACTGTTCTCCTTTCTCCTGCCCCACACTGATCTATCTGATCGGTGCAGTGCAGGGGAGAAAGTCACCAGGACTTGCACGGATGTTGCGCATCCTGTGTAGCTGAAAAAACTTCTGCAAGACTAGCCCTTGGACCTCTTTATGAAAAGAAGAACGACACTCCTGATATGTGAGGTGGCATGGATAGGGTCCCAATCAAACAAAGTTGTTGATTAGCCATTGAACCTTTCAGGTCATGTGATCAGTCACATTCCTGGAAGGAATTTCAAGATGTGGTAATGTATACGATGGATGAGTGTACATATATATATATATATATATATATATATATATATATATATATAAGTGTTTGTGTGTGTGGAGCTGCATGAGTATATAAGAGAGCTGTTGGTGTATGTAAGAAAGCTGTGTACAAGTATGTAGCAAAACAGTGCGTGTATGTAACAGAGGTGTGAGTGCATACTTCAAAGCTGTAGAAAAGCTATATGTGTTAGAACTGTGTTTGTGTATGGAGGAGAGTTGTGTGTGTATTTCGGAAAATTGCGTGTGTGATAGTAGTAGAGTTGTGTGTATGCAGGAGAGATGTGTGTATGTAGGAAAGAGGGTGGAAACTTATCAATGCTATAGGACCTATGCAAGAACCTAACATGATCAAATTTGACTCATGACAATACAGCTTTAAAAAATGCATTGGCAGCAATTGTACCGATCATCTACTTTCAATGAATTATCAGCAAATTGGTGAAAGTACACCTATTAAAAAAAAAATAACAGCCTCCTCCATATCCCCTCTAGCTGTCCTGTCCATCACCAAGATAGGTGCGTTTTCTGCCATTTTAGGTAGAAGTAATGTTCAACCAATTTGCTTCTAATTTAGACAAAGTAGTAGGAAAGTTTATCAAACAAACTCTACATATGAGCTCTATCTATTTTACAATACGTGTAATATGTATTCACAAAATGTCCATTTTCTATATGTGTGAACTTCACATCTTTTTTTTTTTTAGTAAGTTTTAGTGCATGATGAGGTGGTGTTTACCTATAGGATCCACCATCTCTTGGACTGGGCACCATTGATGGTATTTATTGGGCCCCACGTTCTTAAGTAAATCTCAATATTGCTTCAAAAAGGTAGCTATGCATATACAGTTTACAGACAGAATGTTAACATATTAAGCAAGAGTGTGACAACTTATCAGTGCTAAATGTGCCATAAAAAAAGCCAGCATGTAAAATTCTTAGCTTTGACAAGTGACAACATATCTGGCAAAATGCATTGTAAACCAAATGTAATTTTTAGCTGCAGTAAATTTTAGACAATCAAAATGATGTTAAAATGTGTGTGTTTCTTACAGTCTAGAGGCTGCTTATTCTGATGGAGGAAAACACTGACAGCATCCTTCATGATCACTGAAAGAACTGTTCTCCTTTCTCCTGCCCCACACTGATCTATCTGATCGGTGCAGTGCAGGGGAGAAAGTCACCAGGACTTGCACGGATGTTGCGCATCCTGTGTAGCTGAAAAAACTTCTGCAAGACTAGCCCTTGGACCTCTTTATGAAAAGAAGAACGACACTCCTGATATGTGAGGTGGCATGGATAGGGTCCCAATCAAACAAAGTTGTTGATTAGCCATTGAACCTTTCAGGTCATGTGATCAGTCACATTCCTGGAAGGAATTTCAAGATGTGGTAATGTATACGATGGATGAGTGTACATATATATATATATATATATATATATAAGTGTTTGTGTGTGTGGAGCTGCATGAGTATATAAGAGAGCTGTTGGTGTATGGTATGTAAGAAAGCTGTGTACAAGTATGTAGCAAAACAGTGCGTGTATGTAGCAGAGGTGTGAGTGCATACTTCAAAGCTGTAGAAAAGCTATATGTGTTAGAACTGTGTTTGTGTATGGAGGAGAGTTGTGTGTGTATTTCGGAAAATTGCGTGTGTGATAGTAGTAGAGTTGTGTGTATGCAGGAGAGATGTGTGTATGTAGGAAAGAGGGTGGAAACTTATCAATGCTATAGGACCTATGCAAGAACCTAACATGATCAAATTTGACTCATGACAATACAGCTTTAAAAAATGCATTGGCAGCAATTGTACCGATCATCTACTTTCAATGAATTATCAGCAAATTGGTGAAAGTACACCTATTAAAAAAAAAATAACAGCCTCCTCCATATCCCCTCTAGCTGTCCTGTCCATCACCAAGATAGGTGCGTTTTCTGCCATTTTAGGTAGAAGTAATGTTCAACCAATTTGCTTCTAATTTAGACAAAGTAGTAGGAAAGTTTATCAAACAAACTCTACATATGAGCTCTATCTATTTTACAATACGTGTAATATGTATTCACAAAATGTCCATTTTCTATATGTGTGAACTTCACATCTTTTTTTTTTTTAGTAAGTTTTAGTGCATGATGAGGTGGTGTTTACCTATAGGATCCACCATCTCTTGGACTGGGCACCATTGATGGTATTTATTGGGCCCCACGTTCTTAAGTAAATCTCAATATTGCTTCAAAAAGGTAGCTATGCATATACAGTTTACAGACAGAATGTTAACATATTAAGCAAGAGTGTGACAACTTATCAGTGCTAAATGTGCCATAAAAAAAGCCAGCATGTAAAATTCTTAGCTTTGACAAGTGACAACATATCTGGCAAAATGCATTGTAAACCAAATGTAATTTTTAGCTGCAGTAAATTTTAGACAATCAAAATGATGTTAAAATGTGTGTGTTTCTTACAGTCTAGAGGCTGCTTATTCTGATGGAGGAAAACACTGACAGCATCCTTCATGATCACTGAAAGAACTGTTCTCCTTTCTCCTGCCCCACACTGATCTATCTGATCGGTGCAGTGCAGGGGAGAAAGTCACCAGGACTTGCACGGATGTTGCGCATCCTGTGTAGCTGAAAAAACTTCTGCAAGACTAGCCCTTGGACCTCTTTATGAAAAGAAGAACGACACTCCTGATATGTGAGGTGGCATGGATAGGGTCCCAATCAAACAAAGTTGTTGATTAGCCATTGAACCTTTCAGGTCATGTGATCAGTCACATTCCTGGAAGGAATTTCAAGATGTGGTAATGTATACGATGGATGAGTGTACATATATATATATATATATAAGTGTTTGTGTGTGTGGAGCTGCATGAGTATATAAGAGAGCTGTTGGTGTATGGTATGTAAGAAAGCTGTGTACAAGTATGTAGCAAAACAGTGCGTGTATGTAACAGAGGTGTGAGTGCATACTTCAAAGCTGTAGAAAAGCTATATGTGTTAGAACTGTGTTTGTGTATGGAGGAGAGTTGTGTGTGTATTTCGGAAAATTGCGTGTGTGATAGTAGTAGAGTTGTGTGTATGCAGGAGAGATGTGTGTATGTAGGAAAGAGGGTGGAAACTTATCAATGCTATAGGACCTATGCAAGAACCTAACATGATCAAATTTGACTCATGACAATACAGCTTTAAAAAATGCATTGGCAGCAATTGTACCGATCATCTACTTTCAATGAATTATCAGCAAATTGGTGAAAGTACACCTATTAAAAAAAAAATAACAGCCTCCTCCATATCCCCTCTAGCTGTCCTGTCCATCACCAAGATAGGTGCGTTTTCTGCCATTTTAGGTAGAAGTAATGTTCAACCAATTTGCTTCTAATTTAGACAAAGTAGTAGGAAAGTTTATCAAACAAACTCTACATATGAGCTCTATCTATTTTACAATACGTGTAATATGTATTCACAAAATGTCCATTTTCTATATGTGTGAACTTCACATCTTTTTTTTTTTTTAGTAAGTTTTAGTGCATGATGAGGTGGTGTTTACCTATAGGATCCACCATCTCTTGGACTGGGCACCATTGATGGTATTTATTGGGCCCCACGTTCTTAAGTAAATCTCAATATTGCTTCAAAAAGGTAGCTATGCATATACAGTTTACAGACAGAATGTTAACATATTAAGCAAGAGTGTGACAACTTATCAGTGCTAAATGTGCCATAAAAAAACCCAGCATGTAAAATTCTTAGCTTTGACAAGTGACAACATATCTGGCAAAATGCATTGTAAACCAAATGTAATTTTTAGCTGCAGTAAATTTTAGACAATCAAAATGATGTTAAAATGTGTGTGTTTCTTACAGTCTAGAGGCTGCTTATTCTGATGGAGGAAAACACTGACAGCATCCTTCATGATCACTGAAAGAACTGTTCTCCTTTCTCCTGCCCCACACTGATCTATCTGATCGGTGCAGTGCAGGGGAGAAAGTCACCAGGACTTGCACGGATGTTGCGCATCCTGTGTAGCTGAAAAAACTTCTGCAAGACTAGCCCTTGGACCTCTTTATGAAAAGAAGAACGACACTCCTGATATGTGAGGTGGCATGGATAGGGTCCCAATCAAACAAAGTTGTTGATTAGCCATTGAACCTTTCAGGTCATGTGATCAGTCACATTCCTGGAAGGAATTTCAAGATGTGGTAATGTATACGATGGATGAGTGTACATATATATATATATATATATATAAGTGTTTGTGTGTGTGGAGCTGCATGAGTATATAAGAGAGCTGTTGGTGTATGTAAGAAAGCTGTGTACAAGTATGTAGCAAAACAGTGCGTGTATGTAACAGAGGTGTGAGTGCATACTTCAAAGCTGTAGAAAAGCTATATGTGTTAGAACTGTGTTTGTGTATGGAGGAGAGTTGTGTGTGTATTTCGGAAAATTGCGTGTGTGATAGTAGTAGAGTTGTGTGTATGCAGGAGAGATGTGTGTATGTAGGAAAGAGGGTGGAAACTTATCAATGCTATAGGACCTATGCAAGAACCTAACATGATCAAATTTGACTCATGACAATACAGCTTTAAAAAATGCATTGGCAGCAATTGTACCGATCATCTACTTTCAATGAATTATCAGCAAATTGGTGAAAGTACACCTATTAAAAAAAAAATAACAGCCTCCTCCATATCCCCTCTAGCTGTCCTGTCCATCACCAAGATAGGTGCGTTTTCTGCCATTTTAGGTAGAAGTAATGTTCAACCAATTTGCTTCTAATTTAGACAAAGTAGTAGGAAAGTTTATCAAACAAACTCTACATATGAGCTCTATCTATTTTACAATACGTGTAATATGTATTCACAAAATGTCCATTTTCTATATGTGTGAACTTCACATCTTTTTTTTTTTTAGTAAGTTTTAGTGCATGATGAGGTGGTGTTTACCTATAGGATCCACCATCTCTTGGACTGGGCACCATTGATGGTATTTATTGGGCCCCACGTTCTTAAGTAAATCTCAATATTGCTTCAAAAAGGTAGCTATGCATATACAGTTTACAGACAGAATGTTAACATATTAAGCAAGAGTGTGACAACTTATCAGTGCTAAATGTGCCATAAAAAAAGCCAGCATGTAAAATTCTTAGCTTTGACAAGTGACAACATATCTGGCAAAATGCATTGTAAACCAAATGTAATTTTTAGCTGCAGTAAATTTTAGACAATCAAAATGATGTTAAAATGTGTGTGTTTCTTACAGTCTAGAGGCTGCTTATTCTGATGGAGGAAAACACTGACAGCATCCTTCATGATCACTGAAAGAACTGTTCTCCTTTCTCCTGCCCCACACTGATCTATCTGATCGGTGCAGTGCAGGGGAGAAAGTCACCAGGACTTGCACGGATGTTGCGCATCCTGTGTAGCTGAAAAAACTTCTGCAAGACTAGCCCTTGGACCTCTTTATGAAAAGAAGAACGACACTCCTGATATGTGAGGTGGCATGGATAGGGTCCCAATCAAACAAAGTTGTTGATTAGCCATTGAACCTTTCAGGTCATGTGATCAGTCACATTCCTGGAAGGAATTTCAAGATGTGGTAATGTATACGATGGATGAGTGTACATATATATATATATATATAAGTGTTTGTGTGTGTGGAGCTGCATGAGTATATAAGAGAGCTGTTGGTGTATGGTATGTAAGAAAGCTGTGTACAAGTATGTAGCAAAACAGTGCGTGTATGTAGCAGAGGTGTGAGTGCATACTTCAAAGCTGTAGAAAAGCTATATGTGTTAGAACTGTGTTTGTGTATGGAGGAGAGTTGTGTGTGTATTTCGGAAAATTGCGTGTGTGATAGTAGTAGAGTTGTGTGTATGCAGGAGAGATGTGTGTATGTAGGAAAGAGGGTGGAAACTTATCAATGCTATAGGACCTATGCAAGAACCTAACATGATCAAATTTGACTCATGACAATACAGCTTTAAAAAATGCATTGGCAGCAATTGTACCGATCATCTACTTTCAATGAATTATCAGCAAATTGGTGAAAGTACACCTATTAAAAAAAAAATAACAGCCTCCTCCATATCCCCTCTAGCTGTCCTGTCCATCACCAAGATAGGTGCGTTTTCTGCCATTTTAGGTAGAAGTAATGTTCAACCAATTTGCTTCTAATTTAGACAAAGTAGTAGGAAAGTTTATCAAACAAACTCTACATATGAGCTCTATCTATTTTACAATACGTGTAATATGTATTCACAAAATGTCCATTTTCTATATGTGTGAACTTCACATCTTTTTTTTTTTTAGTAAGTTTTAGTGCATGATGAGGTGGTGTTTACCTATAGGATCCACCATCTCTTGGACTGGGCACCATTGATGGTATTTATTGGGCCCCACGTTCTTAAGTAAATCTCAATATTGCTTCAAAAAGGTAGCTATGCATATACAGTTTACAGACAGAATGTTAACATATTAAGCAAGAGTGTGACAACTTATCAGTGCTAAATGTGCCATAAAAAAAGCCAGCATGTAAAATTCTTAGCTTTGACAAGTGACAACATATCTGGCAAAATGCATTGTAAACCAAATGTAATTTTTAGCTGCAGTAAATTTTAGACAATCAAAATGATGTTAAAATGTGTGTGTTTCTTACAGTCTAGAGGCTGCTTATTCTGATGGAGGAAAACACTGACAGCATCCTTCATGATCACTGAAAGAACTGTTCTCCTTTCTCCTGCCCCACACTGATCTATCTGATCGGTGCAGTGCAGGGGAGAAAGTCACCAGGACTTGCACGGATGTTGCGCATCCTGTGTAGCTGAAAAAACTTCTGCAAGACTAGCCCTTGGACCTCTTTATGAAAAGAAGAACGACACTCCTGATATGTGAGGTGGCATGGATAGGGTCCCAATCAAACAAAGTTGTTGATTAGCCATTGAACCTTTCAGGTCATGTGATCAGTCACATTCCTGGAAGGAATTTCAAGATGTGGTAATGTATACGATGGATGAGTGTACATATATATATATATATATATATATATATATATATATATAAGTGTTTGTGTGTGTGGAGCTGCATGAGTATATAAGAGAGCTGTTGGTGTATGTAAGAAAGCTGTGTACAAGTATGTAGCAAAACAGTGCGTGTATGTAACAGAGGTGTGAGTGCATACTTCAAAGCTGTAGAAAAGCTATATGTGTTAGAACTGTGTTTGTGTATGGAGGAGAGTTGTGTGTGTATTTCGGAAAATTGCGTGTGTGATAGTAGTAGAGTTGTGTGTATGCAGGAGAGATGTGTGTATGTAGGAAAGAGGGTGGAAACTTATCAATGCTATAGGACCTATGCAAGAACCTAACATGATCAAATTTGACTCATGACAATACAGCTTTAAAAAATGCATTGGCAGCAATTGTACCGATCATCTACTTTCAATGAATTATCAGCAAATTGGTGAAAGTACACCTATTAAAAAAAAAATAACAGCCTCCTCCATATCCCCTCTAGCTGTCCTGTCCATCACCAAGATAGGTGCGTTTTCTGCCATTTTAGGTAGAAGTAATGTTCAACCAATTTGCTTCTAATTTAGACAAAGTAGTAGGAAAGTTTATCAAACAAACTCTACATATGAGCTCTATCTATTTTACAATACGTGTAATATGTATTCACAAAATGTCCATTTTCTATATGTGTGAACTTCACATCTTTTTTTTTTTTAGTAAGTTTTAGTGCATGATGAGGTGGTGTTTACCTATAGGATCCACCATCTCTTGGACTGGGCACCATTGATGGTATTTATTGGGCCCCACGTTCTTAAGTAAATCTCAATATTGCTTCAAAAAGGTAGCTATGCATATACAGTTTACAGACAGAATGTTAACATATTAAGCAAGAGTGTGACAACTTATCAGTGCTAAATGTGCCATAAAAAAAGCCAGCATGTAAAATTCTTAGCTTTGACAAGTGACAACATATCTGGCAAAATGCATTGTAAACCAAATGTAATTTTTAGCTGCAGTAAATTTTAGACAATCAAAATGATGTTAAAATGTGTGTGTTTCTTACAGTCTAGAGGCTGCTTATTCTGATGGAGGAAAACACTGACAGCATCCTTCATGATCACTGAAAGAACTGTTCTCCTTTCTCCTGCCCCACACTGATCTATCTGATCGGTGCAGTGCAGGGGAGAAAGTCACCAGGACTTGCACGGATGTTGCGCATCCTGTGTAGCTGAAAAAACTTCTGCAAGACTAGCCCTTGGACCTCTTTATGAAAAGAAGAACGACACTCCTGATATGTGAGGTGGCATGGATAGGGTCCCAATCAAACAAAGTTGTTGATTAGCCATTGAACCTTTCAGGTCATGTGATCAGTCACATTCCTGGAAGGAATTTCAAGATGTGGTAATGTATACGATGGATGAGTGTACATATATATATATATATATATATATATATATAAGTGTTTGTGTGTGTGGAGCTGCATGAGTATATAAGAGAGCTGTTGGTGTATGGTATGTAAGAAAGCTGTGTACAAGTATGTAGCAAAACAGTGCGTGTATGTAGCAGAGGTGTGAGTGCATACTTCAAAGCTGTAGAAAAGCTATATGTGTTAGAACTGTGTTTGTGTATGGAGGAGAGTTGTGTGTGTATTTCGGAAAATTGCGTGTGTGATAGTAGTAGAGTTGTGTGTATGCAGGAGAGATGTGTGTATGTAGGAAAGAGGGTGGAAACTTATCAATGCTATAGGACCTATGCAAGAACCTAACATGATCAAATTTGACTCATGACAATACAGCTTTAAAAAATGCATTGGCAGCAATTGTACCGATCATCTACTTTCAATGAATTATCAGCAAATTGGTGAAAGTACACCTATTAAAAAAAAAATAACAGCCTCCTCCATATCCCCTCTAGCTGTCCTGTCCATCACCAAGATAGGTGCGTTTTCTGCCATTTTAGGTAGAAGTAATGTTCAACCAATTTGCTTCTAATTTAGACAAAGTAGTAGGAAAGTTTATCAAACAAACTCTACATATGAGCTCTATCTATTTTACAATACGTGTAATATGTATTCACAAAATGTCCATTTTCTATATGTGTGAACTTCACATCTTTTTTTTTTTTAGTAAGTTTTAGTGCATGATGAGGTGGTGTTTACCTATAGGATCCACCATCTCTTGGACTGGGCACCATTGATGGTATTTATTGGGCCCCACGTTCTTAAGTAAATCTCAATATTGCTTCAAAAAGGTAGCTATGCATATACAGTTTACAGACAGAATGTTAACATATTAAGCAAGAGTGTGACAACTTATCAGTGCTAAATGTGCCATAAAAAAAGCCAGCATGTAAAATTCTTAGCTTTGACAAGTGACAACATATCTGGCAAAATGCATTGTAAACCAAATGTAATTTTTAGCTGCAGTAAATTTTAGACAATCAAAATGATGTTAAAATGTGTGTGTTTCTTACAGTCTAGAGGCTGCTTATTCTGATGGAGGAAAACACTGACAGCATCCTTCATGATCACTGAAAGAACTGTTCTCCTTTCTCCTGCCCCACACTGATCTATCTGATCGGTGCAGTGCAGGGGAGAAAGTCACCAGGACTTGCACGGATGTTGCGCATCCTGTGTAGCTGAAAAAACTTCTGCAAGACTAGCCCTTGGACCTCTTTATGAAAAGAAGAACGACACTCCTGATATGTGAGGTGGCATGGATAGGGTCCCAATCAAACAAAGTTGTTGATTAGCCATTGAACCTTTCAGGTCATGTGATCAGTCACATTCCTGGAAGGAATTTCAAGATGTGGTAATGTATACGATGGATGAGTGTACATATATATATATATATATAAGTGTTTGTGTGTGTGGAGCTGCATGAGTATATAAGAGAGCTGTTGGTGTATGGTATGTAAGAAAGCTGTGTACAAGTATGTAGCAAAACAGTGCGTGTATGTAACAGAGGTGTGAGTGCATACTTCAAAGCTGTAGAAAAGCTATATGTGTTAGAACTGTGTTTGTGTATGGAGGAGAGTTGTGTGTGTATTTCGGAAAATTGCGTGTGTGATAGTAGTAGAGTTGTGTGTATGCAGGAGAGATGTGTGTATGTAGGAAAGAGGGTGGAAACTTATCAATGCTATAGGACCTATGCAAGAACCTAACATGATCAAATTTGACTCATGACAATACAGCTTTAAAAAATGCATTGGCAGCAATTGTACCGATCATCTACTTTCAATGAATTATCAGCAAATTGGTGAAAGTACACCTATTAAAAAAAAAATAACAGCCTCCTCCATATCCCCTCTAGCTGTCCTGTCCATCACCAAGATAGGTGCGTTTTCTGCCATTTTAGGTAGAAGTAATGTTCAACCAATTTGCTTCTAATTTAGACAAAGTAGTAGGAAAGTTTATCAAACAAACTCTACATATGAGCTCTATCTATTTTACAATACGTGTAATATGTATTCACAAAATGTCCATTTTCTATATGTGTGAACTTCACATCTTTTTTTTTTTTTAGTAAGTTTTAGTGCATGATGAGGTGGTGTTTACCTATAGGATCCACCATCTCTTGGACTGGGCACCATTGATGGTATTTATTGGGCCCCACGTTCTTAAGTAAATCTCAATATTGCTTCAAAAAGGTAGCTATGCATATACAGTTTACAGACAGAATGTTAACATATTAAGCAAGAGTGTGACAACTTATCAGTGCTAAATGTGCCATAAAAAAACCCAGCATGTAAAATTCTTAGCTTTGACAAGTGACAACATATCTGGCAAAATGCATTGTAAACCAAATGTAATTTTTAGCTGCAGTAAATTTTAGACAATCAAAATGATGTTAAAATGTGTGTGTTTCTTACAGTCTAGAGGCTGCTTATTCTGATGGAGGAAAACACTGACAGCATCCTTCATGATCACTGAAAGAACTGTTCTCCTTTCTCCTGCCCCACACTGATCTATCTGATCGGTGCAGTGCAGGGGAGAAAGTCACCAGGACTTGCACGGATGTTGCGCATCCTGTGTAGCTGAAAAAACTTCTGCAAGACTAGCCCTTGGACCTCTTTATGAAAAGAAGAACGACACTCCTGATATGTGAGGTGGCATGGATAGGGTCCCAATCAAACAAAGTTGTTGATTAGCCATTGAACCTTTCAGGTCATGTGATCAGTCACATTCCTGGAAGGAATTTCAAGATGTGGTAATGTATACGATGGATGAGTGTACATATATATATATATATATATATAAGTGTTTGTGTGTGTGGAGCTGCATGAGTATATAAGAGAGCTGTTGGTGTATGTAAGAAAGCTGTGTACAAGTATGTAGCAAAACAGTGCGTGTATGTAACAGAGGTGTGAGTGCATACTTCAAAGCTGTAGAAAAGCTATATGTGTTAGAACTGTGTTTGTGTATGGAGGAGAGTTGTGTGTGTATTTCGGAAAATTGCGTGTGTGATAGTAGTAGAGTTGTGTGTATGCAGGAGAGATGTGTGTATGTAGGAAAGAGGGTGGAAACTTATCAATGCTATAGGACCTATGCAAGAACCTAACATGATCAAATTTGACTCATGACAATACAGCTTTAAAAAATGCATTGGCAGCAATTGTACCGATCATCTACTTTCAATGAATTATCAGCAAATTGGTGAAAGTACACCTATTAAAAAAAAAATAACAGCCTCCTCCATATCCCCTCTAGCTGTCCTGTCCATCACCAAGATAGGTGCGTTTTCTGCCATTTTAGGTAGAAGTAATGTTCAACCAATTTGCTTCTAATTTAGACAAAGTAGTAGGAAAGTTTATCAAACAAACTCTACATATGAGCTCTATCTATTTTACAATACGTGTAATATGTATTCACAAAATGTCCATTTTCTATATGTGTGAACTTCACATCTTTTTTTTTTTTAGTAAGTTTTAGTGCATGATGAGGTGGTGTTTACCTATAGGATCCACCATCTCTTGGACTGGGCACCATTGATGGTATTTATTGGGCCCCACGTTCTTAAGTAAATCTCAATATTGCTTCAAAAAGGTAGCTATGCATATACAGTTTACAGACAGAATGTTAACATATTAAGCAAGAGTGTGACAACTTATCAGTGCTAAATGTGCCATAAAAAAAGCCAGCATGTAAAATTCTTAGCTTTGACAAGTGACAACATATCTGGCAAAATGCATTGTAAACCAAATGTAATTTTTAGCTGCAGTAAATTTTAGACAATCAAAATGATGTTAAAATGTGTGTGTTTCTTACAGTCTAGAGGCTGCTTATTCTGATGGAGGAAAACACTGACAGCATCCTTCATGATCACTGAAAGAACTGTTCTCCTTTCTCCTGCCCCACACTGATCTATCTGATCGGTGCAGTGCAGGGGAGAAAGTCACCAGGACTTGCACGGATGTTGCGCATCCTGTGTAGCTGAAAAAACTTCTGCAAGACTAGCCCTTGGACCTCTTTATGAAAAGAAGAACGACACTCCTGATATGTGAGGTGGCATGGATAGGGTCCCAATCAAACAAAGTTGTTGATTAGCCATTGAACCTTTCAGGTCATGTGATCAGTCACATTCCTGGAAGGAATTTCAAGATGTGGTAATGTATACGATGGATGAGTGTACATATATATATATATATATAAGTGTTTGTGTGTGTGGAGCTGCATGAGTATATAAGAGAGCTGTTGGTGTATGGTATGTAAGAAAGCTGTGTACAAGTATGTAGCAAAACAGTGCGTGTATGTAGCAGAGGTGTGAGTGCATACTTCAAAGCTGTAGAAAAGCTATATGTGTTAGAACTGTGTTTGTGTATGGAGGAGAGTTGTGTGTGTATTTCGGAAAATTGCGTGTGTGATAGTAGTAGAGTTGTGTGTATGCAGGAGAGATGTGTGTATGTAGGAAAGAGGGTGGAAACTTATCAATGCTATAGGACCTATGCAAGAACCTAACATGATCAAATTTGACTCATGACAATACAGCTTTAAAAAATGCATTGGCAGCAATTGTACCGATCATCTACTTTCAATGAATTATCAGCAAATTGGTGAAAGTACACCTATTAAAAAAAAAATAACAGCCTCCTCCATATCCCCTCTAGCTGTCCTGTCCATCACCAAGATAGGTGCGTTTTCTGCCATTTTAGGTAGAAGTAATGTTCAACCAATTTGCTTCTAATTTAGACAAAGTAGTAGGAAAGTTTATCAAACAAACTCTACATATGAGCTCTATCTATTTTACAATACGTGTAATATGTATTCACAAAATGTCCATTTTCTATATGTGTGAACTTCACATCTTTTTTTTTTTTAGTAAGTTTTAGTGCATGATGAGGTGGTGTTTACCTATAGGATCCACCATCTCTTGGACTGGGCACCATTGATGGTATTTATTGGGCCCCACGTTCTTAAGTAAATCTCAATATTGCTTCAAAAAGGTAGCTATGCATATACAGTTTACAGACAGAATGTTAACATATTAAGCAAGAGTGTGACAACTTATCAGTGCTAAATGTGCCATAAAAAAAGCCAGCATGTAAAATTCTTAGCTTTGACAAGTGACAACATATCTGGCAAAATGCATTGTAAACCAAATGTAATTTTTAGCTGCAGTAAATTTTAGACAATCAAAATGATGTTAAAATGTGTGTGTTTCTTACAGTCTAGAGGCTGCTTATTCTGATGGAGGAAAACACTGACAGCATCCTTCATGATCACTGAAAGAACTGTTCTCCTTTCTCCTGCCCCACACTGATCTATCTGATCGGTGCAGTGCAGGGGAGAAAGTCACCAGGACTTGCACGGATGTTGCGCATCCTGTGTAGCTGAAAAAACTTCTGCAAGACTAGCCCTTGGACCTCTTTATGAAAAGAAGAACGACACTCCTGATATGTGAGGTGGCATGGATAGGGTCCCAATCAAACAAAGTTGTTGATTAGCCATTGAACCTTTCAGGTCATGTGATCAGTCACATTCCTGGAAGGAATTTCAAGATGTGGTAATGTATACGATGGATGAGTGTACATATATATATATATATATATAAGTGTTTGTGTGTGTGGAGCTGCATGAGTATATAAGAGAGCTGTTGGTGTATGGTATGTAAGAAAGCTGTGTACAAGTATGTAGCAAAACAGTGCGTGTATGTAACAGAGGTGTGAGTGCATACTTCAAAGCTGTAGAAAAGCTATATGTGTTAGAACTGTGTTTGTGTATGGAGGAGAGTTGTGTGTGTATTTCGGAAAATTGCGTGTGTGATAGTAGTAGAGTTGTGTGTATGCAGGAGAGATGTGTGTATGTAGGAAAGAGGGTGGAAACTTATCAATGCTATAGGACCTATGCAAGAACCTAACATGATCAAATTTGACTCATGACAATACAGCTTTAAAAAATGCATTGGCAGCAATTGTACCGATCATCTACTTTCAATGAATTATCAGCAAATTGGTGAAAGTACACCTATTAAAAAAAAAATAACAGCCTCCTCCATATCCCCTCTAGCTGTCCTGTCCATCACCAAGATAGGTGCGTTTTCTGCCATTTTAGGTAGAAGTAATGTTCAACCAATTTGCTTCTAATTTAGACAAAGTAGTAGGAAAGTTTATCAAACAAACTCTACATATGAGCTCTATCTATTTTACAATACGTGTAATATGTATTCACAAAATGTCCATTTTCTATATGTGTGAACTTCACATCTTTTTTTTTTTTTAGTAAGTTTTAGTGCATGATGAGGTGGTGTTTACCTATAGGATCCACCATCTCTTGGACTGGGCACCATTGATGGTATTTATTGGGCCCCACGTTCTTAAGTAAATCTCAATATTGCTTCAAAAAGGTAGCTATGCATATACAGTTTACAGACAGAATGTTAACATATTAAGCAAGAGTGTGACAACTTATCAGTGCTAAATGTGCCATAAAAAAAGCCAGCATGTAAAATTCTTAGCTTTGACAAGTGACAACATATCTGGCAAAATGCATTGTAAACCAAATGTAATTTTTAGCTGCAGTAAATTTTAGACAATCAAAATGATGTTAAAATGTGTGTGTTTCTTACAGTCTAGAGGCTGCTTATTCTGATGGAGGAAAACACTGACAGCATCCTTCATGATCACTGAAAGAACTGTTCTCCTTTCTCCTGCCCCACACTGATCTATCTGATCGGTGCAGTGCAGGGGAGAAAGTCACCAGGACTTGCACGGATGTTGCGCATCCTGTGTAGCTGAAAAAACTTCTGCAAGACTAGCCCTTGGACCTCTTTATGAAAAGAAGAACGACACTCCTGATATGTGAGGTGGCATGGATAGGGTCCCAATCAAACAAAGTTGTTGATTAGCCATTGAACCTTTCAGGTCATGTGATCAGTCACATTCCTGGAAGGAATTTCAAGATGTGGTAATGTATACGATGGATGAGTGTACATATATATATATATATATATAAGTGTTTGTGTGTGTGGAGCTGCATGAGTATATAAGAGAGCTGTTGGTGTATGGTATGTAAGAAAGCTGTGTACAAGTATGTAGCAAAACAGTGCGTGTATGTAACAGAGGTGTGAGTGCATACTTCAAAGCTGTAGAAAAGCTATATGTGTTAGAACTGTGTTTGTGTATGGAGGAGAGTTGTGTGTGTATTTCGGAAAATTGCGTGTGTGATAGTAGTAGAGTTGTGTGTATGCAGGAGAGATGTGTGTATGTAGGAAAGAGGGTGGAAACTTATCAATGCTATAGGACCTATGCAAGAACCTAACATGATCAAATTTGACTCATGACAATACAGCTTTAAAAAATGCATTGGCAGCAATTGTACCGATCATCTACTTTCAATGAATTATCAGCAAATTGGTGAAAGTACACCTATTAAAAAAAAAATAACAGCCTCCTCCATATCCCCTCTAGCTGTCCTGTCCATCACCAAGATAGGTGCGTTTTCTGCCATTTTAGGTAGAAGTAATGTTCAACCAATTTGCTTCTAATTTAGACAAAGTAGTAGGAAAGTTTATCAAACAAACTCTACATATGAGCTCTATCTATTTTACAATACGTGTAATATGTATTCACAAAATGTCCATTTTCTATATGTGTGAACTTCACATCTTTTTTTTTTTTTAGTAAGTTTTAGTGCATGATGAGGTGGTGTTTACCTATAGGATCCACCATCTCTTGGACTGGGCACCATTGATGGTATTTATTGGGCCCCACGTTCTTAAGTAAATCTCAATATTGCTTCAAAAAGGTAGCTATGCATATACAGTTTACAGACAGAATGTTAACATATTAAGCAAGAGTGTGACAACTTATCAGTGCTAAATGTGCCATAAAAAAACCCAGCATGTAAAATTCTTAGCTTTGACAAGTGACAACATATCTGGCAAAATGCATTGTAAACCAAATGTAATTTTTAGCTGCAGTAAATTTTAGACAATCAAAATGATGTTAAAATGTGTGTGTTTCTTACAGTCTAGAGGCTGCTTATTCTGATGGAGGAAAACACTGACAGCATCCTTCATGATCACTGAAAGAACTGTTCTCCTTTCTCCTGCCCCACACTGATCTATCTGATCGGTGCAGTGCAGGGGAGAAAGTCACCAGGACTTGCACGGATGTTGCGCATCCTGTGTAGCTGAAAAAACTTCTGCAAGACTAGCCCTTGGACCTCTTTATGAAAAGAAGAACGACACTCCTGATATGTGAGGTGGCATGGATAGGGTCCCAATCAAACAAAGTTGTTGATTAGCCATTGAACCTTTCAGGTCATGTGATCAGTCACATTCCTGGAAGGAATTTCAAGATGTGGTAATGTATACGATGGATGAGTGTACATATATATATATATATATAAGTGTTTGTGTGTGTGGAGCTGCATGAGTATATAAGAGAGCTGTTGGTGTATGGTATGTAAGAAAGCTGTGTACAAGTATGTAGCAAAACAGTGCGTGTATGTAACAGAGGTGTGAGTGCATACTTCAAAGCTGTAGAAAAGCTATATGTGTTAGAACTGTGTTTGTGTATGGAGGAGAGTTGTGTGTGTATTTCGGAAAATTGCGTGTGTGATAGTAGTAGAGTTGTGTGTATGCAGGAGAGATGTGTGTATGTAGGAAAGAGGGTGGAAACTTATCAATGCTATAGGACCTATGCAAGAACCTAACATGATCAAATTTGACTCATGACAATACAGCTTTAAAAAATGCATTGGCAGCAATTGTACCGATCATCTACTTTCAATGAATTATCAGCAAATTGGTGAAAGTACACCTATTAAAAAAAAAATAACAGCCTCCTCCATATCCCCTCTAGCTGTCCTGTCCATCACCAAGATAGGTGCGTTTTCTGCCATTTTAGGTAGAAGTAATGTTCAACCAATTTGCTTCTAATTTAGACAAAGTAGTAGGAAAGTTTATCAAACAAACTCTACATATGAGCTCTATCTATTTTACAATACGTGTAATATGTATTCACAAAATGTCCATTTTCTATATGTGTGAACTTCACATCTTTTTTTTTTTTAGTAAGTTTTAGTGCATGATGAGGTGGTGTTTACCTATAGGATCCACCATCTCTTGGACTGGGCACCATTGATGGTATTTATTGGGCCCCACGTTCTTAAGTAAATCTCAATATTGCTTCAAAAAGGTAGCTATGCATATACAGTTTACAGACAGAATGTTAACATATTAAGCAAGAGTGTGACAACTTATCAGTGCTAAATGTGCCATAAAAAAAGCCAGCATGTAAAATTCTTAGCTTTGACAAGTGACAACATATCTGGCAAAATGCATTGTAAACCAAATGTAATTTTTAGCTGCAGTAAATTTTAGACAATCAAAATGATGTTAAAATGTGTGTGTTTCTTACAGTCTAGAGGCTGCTTATTCTGATGGAGGAAAACACTGACAGCATCCTTCATGATCACTGAAAGAACTGTTCTCCTTTCTCCTGCCCCACACTGATCTATCTGATCGGTGCAGTGCAGGGGAGAAAGTCACCAGGACTTGCACGGATGTTGCGCATCCTGTGTAGCTGAAAAAACTTCTGCAAGACTAGCCCTTGGACCTCTTTATGAAAAGAAGAACGACACTCCTGATATGTGAGGTGGCATGGATAGGGTCCCAATCAAACAAAGTTGTTGATTAGCCATTGAACCTTTCAGGTCATGTGATCAGTCACATTCCTGGAAGGAATTTCAAGATGTGGTAATGTATACGATGGATGAGTGTACATATATATATATATATATAAGTGTTTGTGTGTGTGGAGCTGCATGAGTATATAAGAGAGCTGTTGGTGTATGGTATGTAAGAAAGCTGTGTACAAGTATGTAGCAAAACAGTGCGTGTATGTAACAGAGGTGTGAGTGCATACTTCAAAGCTGTAGAAAAGCTATATGTGTTAGAACTGTGTTTGTGTATGGAGGAGAGTTGTGTGTGTATTTCGGAAAATTGCGTGTGTGATAGTAGTAGAGTTGTGTGTATGCAGGAGAGATGTGTGTATGTAGGAAAGAGGGTGGAAACTTATCAATGCTATAGGACCTATGCAAGAACCTAACATGATCAAATTTGACTCATGACAATACAGCTTTAAAAAATGCATTGGCAGCAATTGTACCGATCATCTACTTTCAATGAATTATCAGCAAATTGGTGAAAGTACACCTATTAAAAAAAAAATAACAGCCTCCTCCATATCCCCTCTAGCTGTCCTGTCCATCACCAAGATAGGTGCGTTTTCTGCCATTTTAGGTAGAAGTAATGTTCAACCAATTTGCTTCTAATTTAGACAAAGTAGTAGGAAAGTTTATCAAACAAACTCTACATATGAGCTCTATCTATTTTACAATACGTGTAATATGTATTCACAAAATGTCCATTTTCTATATGTGTGAACTTCACATCTTTTTTTTTTTTTAGTAAGTTTTAGTGCATGATGAGGTGGTGTTTACCTATAGGATCCACCATCTCTTGGACTGGGCACCATTGATGGTATTTATTGGGCCCCACGTTCTTAAGTAAATCTCAATATTGCTTCAAAAAGGTAGCTATGCATATACAGTTTACAGACAGAATGTTAACATATTAAGCAAGAGTGTGACAACTTATCAGTGCTAAATGTGCCATAAAAAAAGCCAGCATGTAAAATTCTTAGCTTTGACAAGTGACAACATATCTGGCAAAATGCATTGTAAACCAAATGTAATTTTTAGCTGCAGTAAATTTTAGACAATCAAAATGATGTTAAAATGTGTGTGTTTCTTACAGTCTAGAGGCTGCTTATTCTGATGGAGGAAAACACTGACAGCATCCTTCATGATCACTGAAAGAACTGTTCTCCTTTCTCCTGCCCCACACTGATCTATCTGATCGGTGCAGTGCAGGGGAGAAAGTCACCAGGACTTGCACGGATGTTGCGCATCCTGTGTAGCTGAAAAAACTTCTGCAAGACTAGCCCTTGGACCTCTTTATGAAAAGAAGAACGACACTCCTGATATGTGAGGTGGCATGGATAGGGTCCCAATCAAACAAAGTTGTTGATTAGCCATTGAACCTTTCAGGTCATGTGATCAGTCACATTCCTGGAAGGAATTTCAAGATGTGGTAATGTATACGATGGATGAGTGTACATATATATATATATATATAAGTGTTTGTGTGTGTGGAGCTGCATGAGTATATAAGAGAGCTGTTGGTGTATGGTATGTAAGAAAGCTGTGTACAAGTATGTAGCAAAACAGTGCGTGTATGTAACAGAGGTGTGAGTGCATACTTCAAAGCTGTAGAAAAGCTATATGTGTTAGAACTGTGTTTGTGTATGGAGGAGAGTTGTGTGTGTATTTCGGAAAATTGCGTGTGTGATAGTAGTAGAGTTGTGTGTATGCAGGAGAGATGTGTGTATGTAGGAAAGAGGGTGGAAACTTATCAATGCTATAGGACCTATGCAAGAACCTAACATGATCAAATTTGACTCATGACAATACAGCTTTAAAAAATGCATTGGCAGCAATTGTACCGATCATCTACTTTCAATGAATTATCAGCAAATTGGTGAAAGTACACCTATTAAAAAAAAAATAACAGCCTCCTCCATATCCCCTCTAGCTGTCCTGTCCATCACCAAGATAGGTGCGTTTTCTGCCATTTTAGGTAGAAGTAATGTTCAACCAATTTGCTTCTAATTTAGACAAAGTAGTAGGAAAGTTTATCAAACAAACTCTACATATGAGCTCTATCTATTTTACAATACGTGTAATATGTATTCACAAAATGTCCATTTTCTATATGTGTGAACTTCACATCTTTTTTTTTTTTAGTAAGTTTTAGTGCATGATGAGGTGGTGTTTACCTATAGGATCCACCATCTCTTGGACTGGGCACCATTGATGGTATTTATTGGGCCCCACGTTCTTAAGTAAATCTCAATATTGCTTCAAAAAGGTAGCTATGCATATACAGTTTACAGACAGAATGTTAACATATTAAGCAAGAGTGTGACAACTTATCAGTGCTAAATGTGCCATAAAAAAAGCCAGCATGTAAAATTCTTAGCTTTGACAAGTGACAACATATCTGGCAAAATGCATTGTAAACCAAATGTAATTTTTAGCTGCAGTAAATTTTAGACAATCAAAATGATGTTAAAATGTGTGTGTTTCTTACAGTCTAGAGGCTGCTTATTCTGATGGAGGAAAACACTGACAGCATCCTTCATGATCACTGAAAGAACTGTTCTCCTTTCTCCTGCCCCACACTGATCTATCTGATCGGTGCAGTGCAGGGGAGAAAGTCACCAGGACTTGCACGGATGTTGCGCATCCTGTGTAGCTGAAAAAACTTCTGCAAGACTAGCCCTTGGACCTCTTTATGAAAAGAAGAACGACACTCCTGATATGTGAGGTGGCATGGATAGGGTCCCAATCAAACAAAGTTGTTGATTAGCCATTGAACCTTTCAGGTCATGTGATCAGTCACATTCCTGGAAGGAATTTCAAGATGTGGTAATGTATACGATGGATGAGTGTACATATATATATATATATATAAGTGTTTGTGTGTGTGGAGCTGCATGAGTATATAAGAGAGCTGTTGGTGTATGGTATGTAAGAAAGCTGTGTACAAGTATGTAGCAAAACAGTGCGTGTATGTAACAGAGGTGTGAGTGCATACTTCAAAGCTGTAGAAAAGCTATATGTGTTAGAACTGTGTTTGTGTATGGAGGAGAGTTGTGTGTGTATTTCGGAAAATTGCGTGTGTGATAGTAGTAGAGTTGTGTGTATGCAGGAGAGATGTGTGTATGTAGGAAAGAGGGTGGAAACTTATCAATGCTATAGGACCTATGCAAGAACCTAACATGATCAAATTTGACTCATGACAATACAGCTTTAAAAAATGCATTGGCAGCAATTGTACCGATCATCTACTTTCAATGAATTATCAGCAAATTGGTGAAAGTACACCTATTAAAAAAAAAATAACAGCCTCCTCCATATCCCCTCTAGCTGTCCTGTCCATCACCAAGATAGGTGCGTTTTCTGCCATTTTAGGTAGAAGTAATGTTCAACCAATTTGCTTCTAATTTAGACAAAGTAGTAGGAAAGTTTATCAAACAAACTCTACATATGAGCTCTATCTATTTTACAATACGTGTAATATGTATTCACAAAATGTCCATTTTCTATATGTGTGAACTTCACATCTTTTTTTTTTTTTAGTAAGTTTTAGTGCATGATGAGGTGGTGTTTACCTATAGGATCCACCATCTCTTGGACTGGGCACCATTGATGGTATTTATTGGGCCCCACGTTCTTAAGTAAATCTCAATATTGCTTCAAAAAGGTAGCTATGCATATACAGTTTACAGACAGAATGTTAACATATTAAGCAAGAGTGTGACAACTTATCAGTGCTAAATGTGCCATAAAAAAAGCCAGCATGTAAAATTCTTAGCTTTGACAAGTGACAACATATCTGGCAAAATGCATTGTAAACCAAATGTAATTTTTAGCTGCAGTAAATTTTAGACAATCAAAATGATGTTAAAATGTGTGTGTTTCTTACAGTCTAGAGGCTGCTTATTCTGATGGAGGAAAACACTGACAGCATCCTTCATGATCACTGAAAGAACTGTTCTCCTTTCTCCTGCCCCACACTGATCTATCTGATCGGTGCAGTGCAGGGGAGAAAGTCACCAGGACTTGCACGGATGTTGCGCATCCTGTGTAGCTGAAAAAACTTCTGCAAGACTAGCCCTTGGACCTCTTTATGAAAAGAAGAACGACACTCCTGATATGTGAGGTGGCATGGATAGGGTCCCAATCAAACAAAGTTGTTGATTAGCCATTGAACCTTTCAGGTCATGTGATCAGTCACATTCCTGGAAGGAATTTCAAGATGTGGTAATGTATACGATGGATGAGTGTACATATATATATATATATATAAGTGTTTGTGTGTGTGGAGCTGCATGAGTATATAAGAGAGCTGTTGGTGTATGGTATGTAAGAAAGCTGTGTACAAGTATGTAGCAAAACAGTGCGTGTATGTAACAGAGGTGTGAGTGCATACTTCAAAGCTGTAGAAAAGCTATATGTGTTAGAACTGTGTTTGTGTATGGAGGAGAGTTGTGTGTGTATTTCGGAAAATTGCGTGTGTGATAGTAGTAGAGTTGTGTGTATGCAGGAGAGATGTGTGTATGTAGGAAAGAGGGTGGAAACTTATCAATGCTATAGGACCTATGCAAGAACCTAACATGATCAAATTTGACTCATGACAATACAGCTTTAAAAAATGCATTGGCAGCAATTGTACCGATCATCTACTTTCAATGAATTATCAGCAAATTGGTGAAAGTACACCTATTAAAAAAAAAATAACAGCCTCCTCCATATCCCCTCTAGCTGTCCTGTCCATCACCAAGATAGGTGCGTTTTCTGCCATTTTAGGTAGAAGTAATGTTCAACCAATTTGCTTCTAATTTAGACAAAGTAGTAGGAAAGTTTATCAAACAAACTCTACATATGAGCTCTATCTATTTTACAATACGTGTAATATGTATTCACAAAATGTCCATTTTCTATATGTGTGAACTTCACATCTTTTTTTTTTTTAGTAAGTTTTAGTGCATGATGAGGTGGTGTTTACCTATAGGATCCACCATCTCTTGGACTGGGCACCATTGATGGTATTTATTGGGCCCCACGTTCTTAAGTAAATCTCAATATTGCTTCAAAAAGGTAGCTATGCATATACAGTTTACAGACAGAATGTTAACATATTAAGCAAGAGTGTGACAACTTATCAGTGCTAAATGTGCCATAAAAAAAGCCAGCATGTAAAATTCTTAGCTTTGACAAGTGACAACATATCTGGCAAAATGCATTGTAAACCAAATGTAATTTTTAGCTGCAGTAAATTTTAGACAATCAAAATGATGTTAAAATGTGTGTGTTTCTTACAGTCTAGAGGCTGCTTATTCTGATGGAGGAAAACACTGACAGCATCCTTCATGATCACTGAAAGAACTGTTCTCCTTTCTCCTGCCCCACACTGATCTATCTGATCGGTGCAGTGCAGGGGAGAAAGTCACCAGGACTTGCACGGATGTTGCGCATCCTGTGTAGCTGAAAAAACTTCTGCAAGACTAGCCCTTGGACCTCTTTATGAAAAGAAGAACGACACTCCTGATATGTGAGGTGGCATGGATAGGGTCCCAATCAAACAAAGTTGTTGATTAGCCATTGAACCTTTCAGGTCATGTGATCAGTCACATTCCTGGAAGGAATTTCAAGATGTGGTAATGTATACGATGGATGAGTGTACATATATATATATATATATAAGTGTTTGTGTGTGTGGAGCTGCATGAGTATATAAGAGAGCTGTTGGTGTATGGTATGTAAGAAAGCTGTGTACAAGTATGTAGCAAAACAGTGCGTGTATGTAACAGAGGTGTGAGTGCATACTTCAAAGCTGTAGAAAAGCTATATGTGTTAGAACTGTGTTTGTGTATGGAGGAGAGTTGTGTGTGTATTTCGGAAAATTGCGTGTGTGATAGTAGTAGAGTTGTGTGTATGCAGGAGAGATGTGTGTATGTAGGAAAGAGGGTGGAAACTTATCAATGCTATAGGACCTATGCAAGAACCTAACATGATCAAATTTGACTCATGACAATACAGCTTTAAAAAATGCATTGGCAGCAATTGTACCGATCATCTACTTTCAATGAATTATCAGCAAATTGGTGAAAGTACACCTATTAAAAAAAAAATAACAGCCTCCTCCATATCCCCTCTAGCTGTCCTGTCCATCACCAAGATAGGTGCGTTTTCTGCCATTTTAGGTAGAAGTAATGTTCAACCAATTTGCTTCTAATTTAGACAAAGTAGTAGGAAAGTTTATCAAACAAACTCTACATATGAGCTCTATCTATTTTACAATACGTGTAATATGTATTCACAAAATGTCCATTTTCTATATGTGTGAACTTCACATCTTTTTTTTTTTTTAGTAAGTTTTAGTGCATGATGAGGTGGTGTTTACCTATAGGATCCACCATCTCTTGGACTGGGCACCATTGATGGTATTTATTGGGCCCCACGTTCTTAAGTAAATCTCAATATTGCTTCAAAAAGGTAGCTATGCATATACAGTTTACAGACAGAATGTTAACATATTAAGCAAGAGTGTGACAACTTATCAGTGCTAAATGTGCCATAAAAAAAGCCAGCATGTAAAATTCTTAGCTTTGACAAGTGACAACATATCTGGCAAAATGCATTGTAAACCAAATGTAATTTTTAGCTGCAGTAAATTTTAGACAATCAAAATGATGTTAAAATGTGTGTGTTTCTTACAGTCTAGAGGCTGCTTATTCTGATGGAGGAAAACACTGACAGCATCCTTCATGATCACTGAAAGAACTGTTCTCCTTTCTCCTGCCCCACACTGATCTATCTGATCGGTGCAGTGCAGGGGAGAAAGTCACCAGGACTTGCACGGATGTTGCGCATCCTGTGTAGCTGAAAAAACTTCTGCAAGACTAGCCCTTGGACCTCTTTATGAAAAGAAGAACGACACTCCTGATATGTGAGGTGGCATGGATAGGGTCCCAATCAAACAAAGTTGTTGATTAGCCATTGAACCTTTCAGGTCATGTGATCAGTCACATTCCTGGAAGGAATTTCAAGATGTGGTAATGTATACGATGGATGAGTGTACATATATATATATATATATATATATATAAGTGTTTGTGTGTGTGGAGCTGCATGAGTATATAAGAGAGCTGTTGGTGTATGTAAGAAAGCTGTGTACAAGTATGTAGCAAAACAGTGCGTGTATGTAACAGAGGTGTGAGTGCATACTTCAAAGCTGTAGAAAAGCTATATGTGTTAGAACTGTGTTTGTGTATGGAGGAGAGTTGTGTGTGTATTTCGGAAAATTGCGTGTGTGATAGTAGTAGAGTTGTGTGTATGCAGGAGAGATGTGTGTATGTAGGAAAGAGGGTGGAAACTTATCAATGCTATAGGACCTATGCAAGAACCTAACATGATCAAATTTGACTCATGACAATACAGCTTTAAAAAATGCATTGGCAGCAATTGTACTGATCATCTACTTTCAATGAATTATCAGCAAATTGGTGAAAGTACACCTATTAAAAAAAAAATAACAGCCTCCTCCATATCCCCTCTAGCTGTCCTGTCCATCACCAAGATAGGTGCGTTTTCTGCCATTTTAGGTAGAAGTAATGTTCAACCAATTTGCTTCTAATTTAGACAAAGTAGTAGGAAAGTTTATCAAACAAACTCTACATATGAGCTCTATCTATTTTACAATACGTGTAATATGTATTCACAAAATGTCCATTTTCTATATGTGTGAACTTCACATCTTTTTTTTTTTTAGTAAGTTTTAGTGCATGATGAGGTGGTGTTTACCTATAGGATCCACCATCTCTTGGACTGGGCACCATTGATGGTATTTATTGGGCCCCACGTTCTTAAGTAAATCTCAATATTGCTTCAAAAAGGTAGCTATGCATATACAGTTTACAGACAGAATGTTAACATATTAAGCAAGAGTGTGACAACTTATCAGTGCTAAATGTGCCATAAAAAAAGCCAGCATGTAAAATTCTTAGCTTTGACAAGTGACAACATATCTGGCAAAATGCATTGTAAACCAAATGTAATTTTTAGCTGCAGTAAATTTTAGACAATCAAAATGATGTTAAAATGTGTGTGTTTCTTACAGTCTAGAGGCTGCTTATTCTGATGGAGGAAAACACTGACAGCATCCTTCATGATCACTGAAAGAACTGTTCTCCTTTCTCCTGCCCCACACTGATCTATCTGATCGGTGCAGTGCAGGGGAGAAAGTCACCAGGACTTGCACGGATGTTGCGCATCCTGTGTAGCTGAAAAAACTTCTGCAAGACTAGCCCTTGGACCTCTTTATGAAAAGAAGAACGACACTCCTGATATGTGAGGTGGCATGGATAGGGTCCCAATCAAACAAAGTTGTTGATTAGCCATTGAACCTTTCAGGTCATGTGATCAGTCACATTCCTGGAAGGAATTTCAAGATGTGGTAATGTATACGATGGATGAGTGTACATATATATATATATATATAAGTGTTTGTGTGTGTGGAGCTGCATGAGTATATAAGAGAGCTGTTGGTGTATGGTATGTAAGAAAGCTGTGTACAAGTATGTAGCAAAACAGTGCGTGTATGTAACAGAGGTGTGAGTGCATACTTCAAAGCTGTAGAAAAGCTATATGTGTTAGAACTGTGTTTGTGTATGGAGGAGAGTTGTGTGTGTATTTCGGAAAATTGCGTGTGTGATAGTAGTAGAGTTGTGTGTATGCAGGAGAGATGTGTGTATGTAGGAAAGAGGGTGGAAACTTATCAATGCTATAGGACCTATGCAAGAACCTAACATGATCAAATTTGACTCATGACAATACAGCTTTAAAAAATGCATTGGCAGCAATTGTACCGATCATCTACTTTCAATGAATTATCAGCAAATTGGTGAAAGTACACCTATTAAAAAAAAAATAACAGCCTCCTCCATATCCCCTCTAGCTGTCCTGTCCATCACCAAGATAGGTGCGTTTTCTGCCATTTTAGGTAGAAGTAATGTTCAACCAATTTGCTTCTAATTTAGACAAAGTAGTAGGAAAGTTTATCAAACAAACTCTACATATGAGCTCTATCTATTTTACAATACGTGTAATATGTATTCACAAAATGTCCATTTTCTATATGTGTGAACTTCACATCTTTTTTTTTTTTTAGTAAGTTTTAGTGCATGATGAGGTGGTGTTTACCTATAGGATCCACCATCTCTTGGACTGGGCACCATTGATGGTATTTATTGGGCCCCACGTTCTTAAGTAAATCTCAATATTGCTTCAAAAAGGTAGCTATGCATATACAGTTTACAGACAGAATGTTAACATATTAAGCAAGAGTGTGACAACTTATCAGTGCTAAATGTGCCATAAAAAAAGCCAGCATGTAAAATTCTTAGCTTTGACAAGTGACAACATATCTGGCAAAATGCATTGTAAACCAAATGTAATTTTTAGCTGCAGTAAATTTTAGACAATCAAAATGATGTTAAAATGTGTGTGTTTCTTACAGTCTAGAGGCTGCTTATTCTGATGGAGGAAAACACTGACAGCATCCTTCATGATCACTGAAAGAACTGTTCTCCTTTCTCCTGCCCCACACTGATCTATCTGATCGGTGCAGTGCAGGGGAGAAAGTCACCAGGACTTGCACGGATGTTGCGCATCCTGTGTAGCTGAAAAAACTTCTGCAAGACTAGCCCTTGGACCTCTTTATGAAAAGAAGAACGACACTCCTGATATGTGAGGTGGCATGGATAGGGTCCCAATCAAACAAAGTTGTTGATTAGCCATTGAACCTTTCAGGTCATGTGATCAGTCACATTCCTGGAAGGAATTTCAAGATGTGGTAATGTATACGATGGATGAGTGTACATATATATATATATATATAAGTGTTTGTGTGTGTGGAGCTGCATGAGTATATAAGAGAGCTGTTGGTGTATGGTATGTAAGAAAGCTGTGTACAAGTATGTAGCAAAACAGTGCGTGTATGTAACAGAGGTGTGAGTGCATACTTCAAAGCTGTAGAAAAGCTATATGTGTTAGAACTGTGTTTGTGTATGGAGGAGAGTTGTGTGTGTATTTCGGAAAATTGCGTGTGTGATAGTAGTAGAGTTGTGTGTATGCAGGAGAGATGTGTGTATGTAGGAAAGAGGGTGGAAACTTATCAATGCTATAGGACCTATGCAAGAACCTAACATGATCAAATTTGACTCATGACAATACAGCTTTAAAAAATGCATTGGCAGCAATTGTACCGATCATCTACTTTCAATGAATTATCAGCAAATTGGTGAAAGTACACCTATTAAAAAAAAAATAACAGCCTCCTCCATATCCCCTCTAGCTGTCCTGTCCATCACCAAGATAGGTGCGTTTTCTGCCATTTTAGGTAGAAGTAATGTTCAACCAATTTGCTTCTAATTTAGACAAAGTAGTAGGAAAGTTTATCAAACAAACTCTACATATGAGCTCTATCTATTTTACAATACGTGTAATATGTATTCACAAAATGTCCATTTTCTATATGTGTGAACTTCACATCTTTTTTTTTTTTAGTAAGTTTTAGTGCATGATGAGGTGGTGTTTACCTATAGGATCCACCATCTCTTGGACTGGGCACCATTGATGGTATTTATTGGGCCCCACGTTCTTAAGTAAATCTCAATATTGCTTCAAAAAGGTAGCTATGCATATACAGTTTACAGACAGAATGTTAACATATTAAGCAAGAGTGTGACAACTTATCAGTGCTAAATGTGCCATAAAAAAAGCCAGCATGTAAAATTCTTAGCTTTGACAAGTGACAACATATCTGGCAAAATGCATTGTAAACCAAATGTAATTTTTAGCTGCAGTAAATTTTAGACAATCAAAATGATGTTAAAATGTGTGTGTTTCTTACAGTCTAGAGGCTGCTTATTCTGATGGAGGAAAACACTGACAGCATCCTTCATGATCACTGAAAGAACTGTTCTCCTTTCTCCTGCCCCACACTGATCTATCTGATCGGTGCAGTGCAGGGGAGAAAGTCACCAGGACTTGCACGGATGTTGCGCATCCTGTGTAGCTGAAAAAACTTCTGCAAGACTAGCCCTTGGACCTCTTTATGAAAAGAAGAACGACACTCCTGATATGTGAGGTGGCATGGATAGGGTCCCAATCAAACAAAGTTGTTGATTAGCCATTGAACCTTTCAGGTCATGTGATCAGTCACATTCCTGGAAGGAATTTCAAGATGTGGTAATGTATACGATGGATGAGTGTACATATATATATATATATATAAGTGTTTGTGTGTGTGGAGCTGCATGAGTATATAAGAGAGCTGTTGGTGTATGGTATGTAAGAAAGCTGTGTACAAGTATGTAGCAAAACAGTGCGTGTATGTAACAGAGGTGTGAGTGCATACTTCAAAGCTGTAGAAAAGCTATATGTGTTAGAACTGTGTTTGTGTATGGAGGAGAGTTGTGTGTGTATTTCGGAAAATTGCGTGTGTGATAGTAGTAGAGTTGTGTGTATGCAGGAGAGATGTGTGTATGTAGGAAAGAGGGTGGAAACTTATCAATGCTATAGGACCTATGCAAGAACCTAACATGATCAAATTTGACTCATGACAATACAGCTTTAAAAAATGCATTGGCAGCAATTGTACCGATCATCTACTTTCAATGAATTATCAGCAAATTGGTGAAAGTACACCTATTAAAAAAAAAATAACAGCCTCCTCCATATCCCCTCTAGCTGTCCTGTCCATCACCAAGATAGGTGCGTTTTCTGCCATTTTAGGTAGAAGTAATGTTCAACCAATTTGCTTCTAATTTAGACAAAGTAGTAGGAAAGTTTATCAAACAAACTCTACATATGAGCTCTATCTATTTTACAATACGTGTAATATGTATTCACAAAATGTCCATTTTCTATATGTGTGAACTTCACATCTTTTTTTTTTTTTAGTAAGTTTTAGTGCATGATGAGGTGGTGTTTACCTATAGGATCCACCATCTCTTGGACTGGGCACCATTGATGGTATTTATTGGGCCCCACGTTCTTAAGTAAATCTCAATATTGCTTCAAAAAGGTAGCTATGCATATACAGTTTACAGACAGAATGTTAACATATTAAGCAAGAGTGTGACAACTTATCAGTGCTAAATGTGCCATAAAAAAAGCCAGCATGTAAAATTCTTAGCTTTGACAAGTGACAACATATCTGGCAAAATGCATTGTAAACCAAATGTAATTTTTAGCTGCAGTAAATTTTAGACAATCAAAATGATGTTAAAATGTGTGTGTTTCTTACAGTCTAGAGGCTGCTTATTCTGATGGAGGAAAACACTGACAGCATCCTTCATGATCACTGAAAGAACTGTTCTCCTTTCTCCTGCCCCACACTGATCTATCTGATCGGTGCAGTGCAGGGGAGAAAGTCACCAGGACTTGCACGGATGTTGCGCATCCTGTGTAGCTGAAAAAACTTCTGCAAGACTAGCCCTTGGACCTCTTTATGAAAAGAAGAACGACACTCCTGATATGTGAGGTGGCATGGATAGGGTCCCAATCAAACAAAGTTGTTGATTAGCCATTGAACCTTTCAGGTCATGTGATCAGTCACATTCCTGGAAGGAATTTCAAGATGTGGTAATGTATACGATGGATGAGTGTACATATATATATATATATATATATATATAAGTGTTTGTGTGTGTGGAGCTGCATGAGTATATAAGAGAGCTGTTGGTGTATGTAAGAAAGCTGTGTACAAGTATGTAGCAAAACAGTGCGTGTATGTAACAGAGGTGTGAGTGCATACTTCAAAGCTGTAGAAAAGCTATATGTGTTAGAACTGTGTTTGTGTATGGAGGAGAGTTGTGTGTGTATTTCGGAAAATTGCGTGTGTGATAGTAGTAGAGTTGTGTGTATGCAGGAGAGATGTGTGTATGTAGGAAAGAGGGTGGAAACTTATCAATGCTATAGGACCTATGCAAGAACCTAACATGATCAAATTTGACTCATGACAATACAGCTTTAAAAAATGCATTGGCAGCAATTGTACCGATCATCTACTTTCAATGAATTATCAGCAAATTGGTGAAAGTACACCTATTAAAAAAAAAATAACAGCCTCCTCCATATCCCCTCTAGCTGTCCTGTCCATCACCAAGATAGGTGCGTTTTCTGCCATTTTAGGTAGAAGTAATGTTCAACCAATTTGCTTCTAATTTAGACAAAGTAGTAGGAAAGTTTATCAAACAAACTCTACATATGAGCTCTATCTATTTTACAATACGTGTAATATGTATTCAC
Organism: Phyllobates terribilis; assembly: GCF_046119375.1. Lineage (NCBI taxonomy): Eukaryota > Metazoa > Chordata > Amphibia > Anura > Dendrobatidae > Phyllobates > Phyllobates terribilis. The sequence goes on from NW_027365974.1 coordinate 76,008, forward strand.
AAAATGTCCATTTTCTATATGTGTGAACTTCACATCTTTTTTTTTTTTTAGTAAGTTTTAGTGCATGATGAGGTGGTGTTTACCTATAGGATCCACCATCTCTTGGACTGGGCACCATTGATGGTATTTATTGGGCCCCACGTTCTTAAGTAAATCTCAATATTGCTTCAAAAAGGTAGCTATGCATATACAGTTTACAGACAGAATGTTAACATATTAAGCAAGAGTGTGACAACTTATCAGTGCTAAATGTGCCATAAAAAAACCCAGCATGTAAAATTCTTAGCTTTGACAAGTGACAACATATCTGGCAAAATGCATTGTAAACCAAATGTAATTTTTAGCTGCAGTAAATTTTAGACAATCAAAATGATGTTAAAATGTGTGTGTTTCTTACAGTCTAGAGGCTGCTTATTCTGATGGAGGAAAACACTGACAGCATCCTTCATGATCACTGAAAGAACTGTTCTCCTTTCTCCTGCCCCACACTGATCTATCTGATCGGTGCAGTGCAGGGGAGAAAGTCACCAGGACTTGCACGGATGTTGCGCATCCTGTGTAGCTGAAAAAACTTCTGCAAGACTAGCCCTTGGACCTCTTTATGAAAAGAAGAACGACACTCCTGATATGTGAGGTGGCATGGATAGGGTCCCAATCAAACAAAGTTGTTGATTAGCCATTGAACCTTTCAGGTCATGTGATCAGTCACATTCCTGGAAGGAATTTCAAGATGTGGTAATGTATACGATGGATGAGTGTACATATATATATATATATATAAGTGTTTGTGTGTGTGGAGCTGCATGAGTATATAAGAGAGCTGTTGGTGTATGGTATGTAAGAAAGCTGTGTACAAGTATGTAGCAAAACAGTGCGTGTATGTAACAGAGGTGTGAGTGCATACTTCAAAGCTGTAGAAAAGCTATATGTGTTAGAACTGTGTTTGTGTATGGAGGAGAGTTGTGTGTGTATTTCGGAAAATTGCGTGTGTGATAGTAGTAGAGTTGTGTGTATGCAGGAGAGATGTGTGTATGTAGGAAAGAGGGTGGAAACTTATCAATGCTATAGGACCTATGCAAGAACCTAACATGATCAAATTTGACTCATGACAATACAGCTTTAAAAAATGCATTGGCAGCAATTGTACCGATCATCTACTTTCAATGAATTATCAGCAAATTGGTGAAAGTACACCTATTAAAAAAAAAATAACAGCCTCCTCCATATCCCCTCTAGCTGTCCTGTCCATCACCAAGATAGGTGCGTTTTCTGCCATTTTAGGTAGAAGTAATGTTCAACCAATTTGCTTCTAATTTAGACAAAGTAGTAGGAAAGTTTATCAAACAAACTCTACATATGAGCTCTATCTATTTTACAATACGTGTAATATGTATTCACAAAATGTCCATTTTCTATATGTGTGAACTTCACATCTTTTTTTTTTTTTAGTAAGTTTTAGTGCATGATGAGGTGGTGTTTACCTATAGGATCCACCATCTCTTGGACTGGGCACCATTGATGGTATTTATTGGGCCCCACGTTCTTAAGTAAATCTCAATATTGCTTCAAAAAGGTAGCTATGCATATACAGTTTACAGACAGAATGTTAACATATTAAGCAAGAGTGTGACAACTTATCAGTGCTAAATGTGCCATAAAAAAACCCAGCATGTAAAATTCTTAGCTTTGACAAGTGACAACATATCTGGCAAAATGCATTGTAAACCAAATGTAATTTTTAGCTGCAGTAAATTTTAGACAATCAAAATGATGTTAAAATGTGTGTGTTTCTTACAGTCTAGAGGCTGCTTATTCTGATGGAGGAAAACACTGACAGCATCCTTCATGATCACTGAAAGAACTGTTCTCCTTTCTCCTGCCCCACACTGATCTATCTGATCGGTGCAGTGCAGGGGAGAAAGTCACCAGGACTTGCACGGATGTTGCGCATCCTGTGTAGCTGAAAAAACTTCTGCAAGACTAGCCCTTGGACCTCTTTATGAAAAGAAGAACGACACTCCTGATATGTGAGGTGGCATGGATAGGGTCCCAATCAAACAAAGTTGTTGATTAGCCATTGAACCTTTCAGGTCATGTGATCAGTCACATTCCTGGAAGGAATTTCAAGATGTGGTAATGTATACGATGGATGAGTGTACATATATATATATATATATAAGTGTTTGTGTGTGTGGAGCTGCATGAGTATATAAGAGAGCTGTTGGTGTATGGTATGTAAGAAAGCTGTGTACAAGTATGTAGCAAAACAGTGCGCGTATGTAACAGAGGTGTGAGTGCATACTTCAAAGCTGTAGAAAAGCTATATGTGTTAGAACTGTGTTTGTGTATGGAGGAGAGTTGTGTGTGTATTTCGGAAAATTGCGTGTGTGATAGTAGTAGAGTTGTGTGTATGCAGGAGAGATGTGTGTATGTAGGAAAGAGGGTGGAAACTTATCAATGCTATAGGACCTATGCAAGAACCTAACATGATCAAATTTGACTCATGACAATACAGCTTTAAAAAATGCATTGGCAGCAATTGTACCGATCATCTACTTTCAATGAATTATCAGCAAATTGGTGAAAGTACACCTATTAAAAAAAAAATAACAGCCTCCTCCATATCCCCTCTAGCTGTCCTGTCCATCACCAAGATAGGTGCGTTTTCTGCCATTTTAGGTAGAAGTAATGTTCAACCAATTTGCTTCTAATTTAGACAAAGTAGTAGGAAAGTTTATCAAACAAACTCTACATATGAGCTCTATCTATTTTACAATACGTGTAATATGTATTCACAAAATGTCCATTTTCTATATGTGTGAACTTCACATCTTTTTTTTTTTTAGTAAGTTTTAGTGCATGATGAGGTGGTGTTTACCTATAGGATCCACCATCTCTTGGACTGGGCACCATTGATGGTATTTATTGGGCCCCACGTTCTTAAGTAAATCTCAATATTGCTTCAAAAAGGTAGCTATGCATATACAGTTTACAGACAGAATGTTAACATATTAAGCAAGAGTGTGACAACTTATCAGTGCTAAATGTGCCATAAAAAAAGCCAGCATGTAAAATTCTTAGCTTTGACAAGTGACAACATATCTGGCAAAATGCATTGTAAACCAAATGTAATTTTTAGCTGCAGTAAATTTTAGACAATCAAAATGATGTTAAAATGTGTGTGTTTCTTACAGTCTAGAGGCTGCTTATTCTGATGGAGGAAAACACTGACAGCATCCTTCATGATCACTGAAAGAACTGTTCTCCTTTCTCCTGCCCCACACTGATCTATCTGATCGGTGCAGTGCAGGGGAGAAAGTCACCAGGACTTGCACGGATGTTGCGCATCCTGTGTAGCTGAAAAAACTTCTGCAAGACTAGCCCTTGGACCTCTTTATGAAAAGAAGAACGACACTCCTGATATGTGAGGTGGCATGGATAGGGTCCCAATCAAACAAAGTTGTTGATTAGCCATTGAACCTTTCAGGTCATGTGATCAGTCACATTCCTGGAAGGAATTTCAAGATGTGGTAATGTATACGATGGATGAGTGTACATATATATATATATATATAAGTGTTTGTGTGTGTGGAGCTGCATGAGTATATAAGAGAGCTGTTGGTGTATGGTATGTAAGAAAGCTGTGTACAAGTATGTAGCAAAACAGTGCGTGTATGTAACAGAGGTGTGAGTGCATACTTCAAAGCTGTAGAAAAGCTATATGTGTTAGAACTGTGTTTGTGTATGGAGGAGAGTTGTGTGTGTATTTCGGAAAATTGCGTGTGTGATAGTAGTAGAGTTGTGTGTATGCAGGAGAGATGTGTGTATGTAGGAAAGAGGGTGGAAACTTATCAATGCTATAGGACCTATGCAAGAACCTAACATGATCAAATTTGACTCATGACAATACAGCTTTAAAAAATGCATTGGCAGCAATTGTACCGATCATCTACTTTCAATGAATTATCAGCAAATTGGTGAAAGTACACCTATTAAAAAAAAAATAACAGCCTCCTCCATATCCCCTCTAGCTGTCCTGTCCATCACCAAGATAGGTGCGTTTTCTGCCATTTTAGGTAGAAGTAATGTTCAACCAATTTGCTTCTAATTTAGACAAAGTAGTAGGAAAGTTTATCAAACAAACTCTACATATGAGCTCTATCTATTTTACAATACGTGTAATATGTATTCACAAAATGTCCATTTTCTATATGTGTGAACTTCACATCTTTTTTTTTTTTAGTAAGTTTTAGTGCATGATGAGGTGGTGTTTACCTATAGGATCCACCATCTCTTGGACTGGGCACCATTGATGGTATTTATTGGGCCCCACGTTCTTAAGTAAATCTCAATATTGCTTCAAAAAGGTAGCTATGCATATACAGTTTACAGACAGAATGTTAACATATTAAGCAAGAGTGTGACAACTTATCAGTGCTAAATGTGCCATAAAAAAAGCCAGCATGTAAAATTCTTAGCTTTGACAAGTGACAACATATCTGGCAAAATGCATTGTAAACCAAATGTAATTTTTAGCTGCAGTAAATTTTAGACAATCAAAATGATGTTAAAATGTGTGTGTTTCTTACAGTCTAGAGGCTGCTTATTCTGATGGAGGAAAACACTGACAGCATCCTTCATGATCACTGAAAGAACTGTTCTCCTTTCTCCTGCCCCACACTGATCTATCTGATCGGTGCAGTGCAGGGGAGAAAGTCACCAGGACTTGCACGGATGTTGCGCATCCTGTGTAGCTGAAAAAACTTCTGCAAGACTAGCCCTTGGACCTCTTTATGAAAAGAAGAACGACACTCCTGATATGTGAGGTGGCATGGATAGGGTCCCAATCAAACAAAGTTGTTGATTAGCCATTGAACCTTTCAGGTCATGTGATCAGTCACATTCCTGGAAGGAATTTCAAGATGTGGTAATGTATACGATGGATGAGTGTACATATATATATATATATATATAAGTGTTTGTGTGTGTGGAGCTGCATGAGTATATAAGAGAGCTGTTGGTGTATGGTATGTAAGAAAGCTGTGTACAAGTATGTAGCAAAACAGTGCGTGTATGTAACAGAGGTGTGAGTGCATACTTCAAAGCTGTAGAAAAGCTATATGTGTTAGAACTGTGTTTGTGTATGGAGGAGAGTTGTGTGTGTATTTCGGAAAATTGCGTGTGTGATAGTAGTAGAGTTGTGTGTATGCAGGAGAGATGTGTGTATGTAGGAAAGAGGGTGGAAACTTATCAATGCTATAGGACCTATGCAAGAACCTAACATGATCAAATTTGACTCATGACAATACAGCTTTAAAAAATGCATTGGCAGCAATTGTACCGATCATCTACTTTCAATGAATTATCAGCAAATTGGTGAAAGTACACCTATTAAAAAAAAAATAACAGCCTCCTCCATATCCCCTCTAGCTGTCCTGTCCATCACCAAGATAGGTGCGTTTTCTGCCATTTTAGGTAGAAGTAATGTTCAACCAATTTGCTTCTAATTTAGACAAAGTAGTAGGAAAGTTTATCAAACAAACTCTACATATGAGCTCTATCTATTTTACAATACGTGTAATATGTATTCACAAAATGTCCATTTTCTATATGTGTGAACTTCACATCTTTTTTTTTTTTTAGTAAGTTTTAGTGCATGATGAGGTGGTGTTTACCTATAGGATCCACCATCTCTTGGACTGGGCACCATTGATGGTATTTATTGGGCCCCACGTTCTTAAGTAAATCTCAATATTGCTTCAAAAAGGTAGCTATGCATATACAGTTTACAGACAGAATGTTAACATATTAAGCAAGAGTGTGACAACTTATCAGTGCTAAATGTGCCATAAAAAAACCCAGCATGTAAAATTCTTAGCTTTGACAAGTGACAACATATCTGGCAAAATGCATTGTAAACCAAATGTAATTTTTAGCTGCAGTAAATTTTAGACAATCAAAATGATGTTAAAATGTGTGTGTTTCTTACAGTCTAGAGGCTGCTTATTCTGATGGAGGAAAACACTGACAGCATCCTTCATGATCACTGAAAGAACTGTTCTCCTTTCTCCTGCCCCACACTGATCTATCTGATCGGTGCAGTGCAGGGGAGAAAGTCACCAGGACTTGCACGGATGTTGCGCATCCTGTGTAGCTGAAAAAACTTCTGCAAGACTAGCCCTTGGACCTCTTTATGAAAAGAAGAACGACACTCCTGATATGTGAGGTGGCATGGATAGGGTCCCAATCAAACAAAGTTGTTGATTAGCCATTGAACCTTTCAGGTCATGTGATCAGTCACATTCCTGGAAGGAATTTCAAGATGTGGTAATGTATACGATGGATGAGTGTACATATATATATATATATATAAGTGTTTGTGTGTGTGGAGCTGCATGAGTATATAAGAGAGCTGTTGGTGTATGGTATGTAAGAAAGCTGTGTACAAGTATGTAGCAAAACAGTGCGTGTATGTAACAGAGGTGTGAGTGCATACTTCAAAGCTGTAGAAAAGCTATATGTGTTAGAACTGTGTTTGTGTATGGAGGAGAGTTGTGTGTGTATTTCGGAAAATTGCGTGTGTGATAGTAGTAGAGTTGTGTGTATGCAGGAGAGATGTGTGTATGTAGGAAAGAGGGTGGAAACTTATCAATGCTATAGGACCTATGCAAGAACCTAACATGATCAAATTTGACTCATGACAATACAGCTTTAAAAAATGCATTGGCAGCAATTGTACCGATCATCTACTTTCAATGAATTATCAGCAAATTGGTGAAAGTACACCTATTAAAAAAAAAATAACAGCCTCCTCCATATCCCCTCTAGCTGTCCTGTCCATCACCAAGATAGGTGCGTTTTCTGCCATTTTAGGTAGAAGTAATGTTCAACCAATTTGCTTCTAATTTAGACAAAGTAGTAGGAAAGTTTATCAAACAAACTCTACATATGAGCTCTATCTATTTTACAATACGTGTAATATGTATTCACAAAATGTCCATTTTCTATATGTGTGAACTTCACATCTTTTTTTTTTTTAGTAAGTTTTAGTGCATGATGAGGTGGTGTTTACCTATAGGATCCACCATCTCTTGGACTGGGCACCATTGATGGTATTTATTGGGCCCCACGTTCTTAAGTAAATCTCAATATTGCTTCAAAAAGGTAGCTATGCATATACAGTTTACAGACAGAATGTTAACATATTAAGCAAGAGTGTGACAACTTATCAGTGCTAAATGTGCCATAAAAAAAGCCAGCATGTAAAATTCTTAGCTTTGACAAGTGACAACATATCTGGCAAAATGCATTGTAAACCAAATGTAATTTTTAGCTGCAGTAAATTTTAGACAATCAAAATGATGTTAAAATGTGTGTGTTTCTTACAGTCTAGAGGCTGCTTATTCTGATGGAGGAAAACACTGACAGCATCCTTCATGATCACTGAAAGAACTGTTCTCCTTTCTCCTGCCCCACACTGATCTATCTGATCGGTGCAGTGCAGGGGAGAAAGTCACCAGGACTTGCACGGATGTTGCGCATCCTGTGTAGCTGAAAAAACTTCTGCAAGACTAGCCCTTGGACCTCTTTATGAAAAGAAGAACGACACTCCTGATATGTGAGGTGGCATGGATAGGGTCCCAATCAAACAAAGTTGTTGATTAGCCATTGAACCTTTCAGGTCATGTGATCAGTCACATTCCTGGAAGGAATTTCAAGATGTGGTAATGTATACGATGGATGAGTGTACATATATATATATATATATATAAGTGTTTGTGTGTGTGGAGCTGCATGAGTATCTAAGAGAGCTGTTGGTGTATGGTATGTAAGAAAGCTGTGTACAAGTATGTAGCAAAACAGTGCGTGTATGTAACAGAGGTGTGAGTGCATACTTCAAAGCTGTAGAAAAGCTATATGTGTTAGAACTGTGTTTGTGTATGGAGGAGAGTTGTGTGTGTATTTCGGAAAATTGCGTGTGTGATAGTAGTAGAGTTGTGTGTATGCAGGAGAGATGTGTGTATGTAGGAAAGAGGGTGGAAACTTATCAATGCTATAGGACCTATGCAAGAACCTAACATGATCAAATTTGACTCATGACAATACAGCTTTAAAAAATGCATTGGCAGCAATTGTACCGATCATCTACTTTCAATGAATTATCAGCAAATTGGTGAAAGTACACCTATTAAAAAAAAAATAACAGCCTCCTCCATATCCCCTCTAGCTGTCCTGTCCATCACCAAGATAGGTGCGTTTTCTGCCATTTTAGGTAGAAGTAATGTTCAACCAATTTGCTTCTAATTTAGACAAAGTAGTAGGAAAGTTTATCAAACAAACTCTACATATGAGCTCTATCTATTTTACAATACGTGTAATATGTATTCACAAAATGTCCATTTTCTATATGTGTGAACTTCACATCTTTTTTTTTTTTAGTAAGTTTTAGTGCATGATGAGGTGGTGTTTACCTATAGGATCCACCATCTCTTGGACTGGGCACCATTGATGGTATTTATTGGGCCCCACGTTCTTAAGTAAATCTCAATATTGCTTCAAAAAGGTAGCTATGCATATACAGTTTACAGACAGAATGTTAACATATTAAGCAAGAGTGTGACAACTTATCAGTGCTAAATGTGCCATAAAAAAAGCCAGCATGTAAAATTCTTAGCTTTGACAAGTGACAACATATCTGGCAAAATGCATTGTAAACCAAATGTAATTTTTAGCTGCAGTAAATTTTAGACAATCAAAATGATGTTAAAATGTGTGTGTTTCTTACAGTCTAGAGGCTGCTTATTCTGATGGAGGAAAACACTGACAGCATCCTTCATGATCACTGAAAGAACTGTTCTCCTTTCTCCTGCCCCACACTGATCTATCTGATCGGTGCAGTGCAGGGGAGAAAGTCACCAGGACTTGCACGGATGTTGCGCATCCTGTGTAGCTGAAAAAACTTCTGCAAGACTAGCCCTTGGACCTCTTTATGAAAAGAAGAACGACACTCCTGATATGTGAGGTGGCATGGATAGGGTCCCAATCAAACAAAGTTGTTGATTAGCCATTGAACCTTTCAGGTCATGTGATCAGTCACATTCCTGGAAGGAATTTCAAGATGTGGTAATGTATACGATGGATGAGTGTACATATATATATATATATATATATAAGTGTTTGTGTGTGTGGAGCTGCATGAGTATATAAGAGAGCTGTTGGTGTATGGTATGTAAGAAAGCTGTGTACAAGTATGTAGCAAAACAGTGCGTGTATGTAACAGAGGTGTGAGTGCATACTTCAAAGCTGTAGAAAAGCTATATGTGTTAGAACTGTGTTTGTGTATGGAGGAGAGTTGTGTGTGTATTTCGGAAAATTGCGTGTGTGATAGTAGTAGAGTTGTGTGTATGCAGGAGAGATGTGTGTATGTAGGAAAGAGGGTGGAAACTTATCAATGCTATAGGACCTATGCAAGAACCTAACATGATCAAATTTGACTCATGACAATACAGCTTTAAAAAATGCATTGGCAGCAATTGTACCGATCATCTACTTTCAATGAATTATCAGCAAATTGGTGAAAGTACACCTATTAAAAAAAAAATAACAGCCTCCTCCATATCCCCTCTAGCTGTCCTGTCCATCACCAAGATAGGTGCGTTTTCTGCCATTTTAG